>NW_026962704.1:0-31723 GCF_032445375.1 Bacillus rossius redtenbacheri | reverse complement strand
ATCGGTAGTCGCTGCGATTCACACGTATGAAACCTATTAGGGGCATTACCTCAACACCGTCTCGGGCATTTTCCGCTAGGGGCGAGATCAGCGAACGCTCTCTACCTAGCAGACCAACTGCGCCGATCGCAAGTGTAGGGATGTGAAATTATTGCTAATATTTTAGTCCAAGTTAGAGTTGTATTGTTTGGAAAACCCTCCGGGTCGAAAGGGAACAAATATCGTGTCAAATTTCCCGTTATGGTATTTAAGTAGCCGAAGAGTACAGCGCCAGAGTGGTACATATAACTCAAGTCCACATGAAGGCCATCCTCGGAAGGCGTGCTTCGGATGGGGGGTTAATCTGGCCTCTTTTGTTACCGTCTTGTAGCTATCGCTTTCAACCGCTTCGGAAGAGTCGCCCATGAAATAGTGCGCTAATATCCAGGGCCCCGCCATGTAAATCGAATTCGCCCCCGTTCGCGTCCAACCGATAGATAAAGAAGGGTTTGTTATTATAATATTTATAACGTCGATAGCCTTTAAGCGTGCCGCGTTGTCCATGTATTTGCGTCTGACCAAAAGGTAATAGGCTATTAAATATGGCACGGAAACAGAGAATTGATACCAATTAGTACCCCACGGAAACACGTTCGGGGCGAGAGGTAACAAAGTGGATATTTTCGCATGGAATCTTGTAATGAAGTCTTCGACTACCGAAACGGCCCGTGGCCGGTCTGCGTGATCTGGATTATGCACCGCGAACCATGCCGCCTGCACAAGAGCCGCTGTCATGTCACCCAACACGTTCGTATTTGTATCCCAGGTGCTGAACACACCCGTTGTTGTAGCGGGCAGAAGCGTGTAGTTTTGGGACATTTGCCGATAGCGCACTAGATGTCGGGCAGCTGGCTCTCGCCTCAGCCAATCGCAAGCGAGATTTATACGTGGCGAGATCGTCGGGATCCGCTTCTATTACCGCAAGAGGAGGTGCCACTGGAATGCTACCGTCGTCTGTTCCGCCCTCGTCAACGCCGCTTTCGTTTGGATCGTAGTCATCCTCGTGTATCTTTTGATCATAAACAGCCACAAGCACAACGACCGCCAAAATGACTATGGCCGCTATCAGAATGCCAACAAAGAAATAAGTCGGGTACATGTTTCGTCTGAGAGGGGCGGAGCGAGCAAGATAAGATATGTCACATGGCAAATGTGGCACGTTAAAAGCATCTATTCGACCAACACGACCAAGTAATATGACCGATCTCGCTGCGGATGACCATATGTTTAGAGTAGAGGGCCAAGTGGTGGGCAAGATGATCGTCGACTATTCAGATACCTCCGGTTCAGAAGATGAGGAAGAAAAAGAAGCACCTGGCAAAACGCGTCTACCCGAAGATTTCATAGAATTTTGGTTATCCTTCGGTACGATTCCTCAGCGGGCCAGCATCAGAAATCTGGTTCTAAGATCGGCAGCAGCTGCACACGACGACGGTAATGTGATCGAATATACCGTGAAGCGACGCTGTTATTCTGGTCTCGCCGCCAAAATGTTGGATCAAACCGATTTCGGTTGGGGGCGTCGATTCGAGGATGTTCCCGATCATGATAATATGAGTGACTATCTGGAACGAGTTCAAATACAATTTAATCGAGGTGCCAAATTGAATGATTACTACTCTGAACCAACCTCCGGGGGCAGTGTGCTGCTTCGTGACCGGGTCATATGAATCTTTGAGTGGCCAAAACAGATTCTATCATACTTTGTGCGCTATATTTTTTAGACATTTGGAACAACGTGTTTGGCAATGTGTCGGTGTATCGCTCTTCCAGAACAAATACAGCAAAATAACGCATGTACACTCTCCCATTAACATAGGCGAGACCACGTGGTGTGATTTGGTCGTCGTGGACGCAGACGAGTGGTTGGAGGAATTGTTGTATTCACCCTTCCATCCCATCCCTTGCGTTCGGAACGTCATCCCGACAGGATAGAAAAACTCAAGAACGAATGTTGGTTTAGATTCTCCAGAAATGTTTGCTACATTAGCAACCGAACAATTCATAAAGCACTCGCCAGAGATTGTGTTTGGTGTAGAATTCTTTCGAGGATACGCACGGTTGGACGAGTTGTTGGTTAATTTTGTATAAGATTTTGTTTGTAATGTATATTTTTAAAATAAAAGAACTTGAAAAGTATTAAGAACTTGAAAATTCTTATTTTTTCTAACATGTTTGATCAGGATCATGATCGACCTCAACCCACTCTCCACTACTTTGAAACCACAGCAGGCTCTGATAGATATCAAGAGGTAGAGTTTGCACTTTGTGATATAAATCTCATTCCTATGCGCAGATTCAGTTGCGTCATTCCGCGCATTGGTGGCTGCGTTTTTGTAACGAAAGCAAAGCCCAAGGAAGCAGTGATCACGGCTGTGGCAATGCGGAATTTTGAATTAAACAAAATTATATCTCTTAGGATTTATGAAATAGATTATGATGATGTATCAACAAATATGAACGAAATCGAATGGTACAGATGGAATAGAAAAAACGAAATTCCACAAGCATTCATACCCCGCGAAATCCGGCAGAGAAACAAATTATTTTGCACAGAAGTGCGGCTCGGTGGCGCACCTGCCGGTCGACCATCCGTGCCATACTTTCCTACAACCGTAGTCGATGACGTTTTGTACTGCGACCGGATCAGGCTGACGGCCACATTCGAAGAGCGAGGCAAAACGTTTGGCTGGTATGGAGACGAATTCCTGCTATTCGTAGATCCAGAACACGAAAAAGAGAAATCTACATTGGAAAAATTCACGACTGTTAGATCGGTACGAGTACCGAGGGGCATGCGATCGCATTCGGACGCTGAATAGAATGGTTGATTATTTAGAATCCATCAGACCCAGGACGTGGGGTTGTCCGCCAATAGAAATGACAATGAGCGAGTGCACGGGGCACATTTCGGACTGGTTGTACAAGCGAGCCCCCTTATTACAATTAGGATCAGGTCAATCGAACAGCATCGTATCTACAGCCGTCGGAATGCTCTATCAGTATCATGGCACCTCTGATTAACGCGAATCGTTCGTTGAGCGATACCGCTGCACAGGTGCTAAACGATTCAGTTCCTAGAGATTTTTTTATCGTAGAAAATGGCGAGTTGAAGCATGGAAATTACCTAATGGTGTTGCTTAATATAATATGTCGAATGTTAGATTTCAGGACGGTGCTCGTACGCGCAGTGGACAACGTCCAAGTAGAACCCATCATTGTTTTGGGAGACTCCAACAATCCTCGATTGCACATATGGGTACCGGGTTTTGTTAGATACCTAACAGCGCCGGCACCACTCGTTACGCCAGAAATCAAAACTGCAAAATGCAATCGTAAATGGTTGATGGTGCGTGGCAAAAAAAGACGACAACTCCCCGATTGCGGTTTGAATGCAACCGACGGAAGAGTATACCATAACCTCGGACATACTATGTCGCCTTTATGTTTTGGCAGACCACGTAGTCGGTCACATACAAAGAATTCACAAGAAAAATTACTTTGATCATTCGCGGAATAAATCCTCCACTTCCGCGTTGGACGCATGGTTCTCTGAGAACGTTCGTGTTAAAATAAGCGATGAACATAATAGAGAGAAATAACCCTCTGTTTTTTTTCAAGATTAAAGTCTGATGTTGGCGAATCGGCCAGACCGTGGGCCGTGGACGGAGTTTGTTGTGTCGGAAAGAGTTCCTTGGGCCAACGTTATAAAATGGCAAAAAACCAACCGATCCATTCACTCTATCGGACAAGATCTGCATCTGTCTGGATCGATGGGGTTATACCTTCTCGTCGAGGTATATTCAACTCACAAAATTCAGAAATATCTCTGGGATAGATGTTATTTCAACAATTTGCTTTGGGAAGCGATATGGCATGCGATAACAGCAACAGAACGAGAGCAATATGACGCAAATGAAGCCATTTCGGGTTTATTCCAAGTGGCTGGATGCACCAACATTCTCCTACATGACAACGGAGTGTAATATCGTAATACTGGTGGTGAGCGACCCCCTAAGCTGTCAGGCACCGCCTACGCATGCGTGATAGGGGCAATGATAGAGTAAGAAGCCATTCGCCAATTTACGTTTCCATACAGAATGGCATTTACAAAGAATTTTCTCGCATGTGGGTCAGGAATTGTTGTATGGTTTAATGTGGATTGGTTTGAATCACTTAACCATTGTCAGAATACACTTTGCCAACTATTCAAAAAGTTTGCGCCAAAATTAAATGTGGTGAGTAGAATGTCCTATCCACCTCCCATGTTCAATCTACCACCCATAATAGAAGGCGAATCGAAGCGGATCATGACGCGAGAATCTGCAGTCCAAGAGAGAGTCAGACCCCCTATACAATCGACTATTCTACCAACAAGCTCAAACGAACGAAAATTCTTCGCAATCGAGCGGATCGTCGGACAAAAACGACGACTCGGTTATGGATGACGACGCCCTCGGTCCGTGACGACAAAGACTCCGCATAAGGCTCGTTTTTTTCATAAGATTCTTTACCACGATCCTCCGCCGCAGTCTTCCTCCTCCTCCTCCACCTCCCGACCCACATCGTCTAACCGTGATTCCTTTTCACTACCAACCAGGACCTGCATGCAACCGTATCGGTAACAAACAGTGAAGGCGATGGGGGAATCCCGATGGGTGATTAAGTCGCTTATGGTCTTGGTGATGGGGTTGTGAACACTGAAGGATACGCCGTCGGGTTATGCGCCACATGAACAACGTCATGCCAAGTTAAGTGGGATAATGCCAGTCTTCTTAACCAATCGGTGCCGCCTTTTCGCTTTTCTGTGCAAATGATCCATGACATAATTTGTGAAGAAGTCATGTCCGTCATAATGGATTCCAATCCCGCTAATCTATTTCCCGATACTACAATGACCGGGAAAGCATACCCACACAACTCCACCAATGCGTGTTTTGTTTTTTTATCCTTTATCTCCATCACGCTTCGCGCCGACGCATGCGTCGGAGCTTTATAAGTTTGATCTTCCGTAGGTAGCACGGCAGAGTATTCTATCCTACGGTAATGATTTATAGTCGGCGTCTTGGATAGCGCCCGCTTCAGTAACACCGGACATTATGGCAGATGCAGCAGAGGCCGAAAACTACTTCTCCAATTTGTTGGAAAACAGCCAGTTGATGAATGATGTGGTGGACGCGCTTTTGAAGGCCTCTTATATTATAAACAAAAAATTGAGGGACAAGGATCGCGATTGCGAAGAGTCGGTCGAACAAATGTCCAAAGAAACCAGAAGGAATTCCCAATATCGTAGCAGAGGAATTTATTTGATATGGGCACGTCGGGTATTGGCTTGTGAATAAGACCGAACCTCAATCGTTGCGCGCGTGCAAGGCGGAGATCGGTTCCAAACGCAGGTTGGAAAATGATGAAAAATATCGCGAACAAATCACACCACGTCGAGATCTCTATACCAAATCGGTGTTTGAATACAAGAAGTGCGAAAAACCAGATTGGTCTTACGAGATGGTGGTGTCTCTAAAGAAGCATATGGCAACTCTTGTCAGATACTTGATAATGGCAATATTCCAATATAGCATATCTCTGCGTAAAGACTCGACAAAGTTAAATGATAAAAACTCGAGCGAAAGCGACGATGAAGCTGTTGTAAACCTCAACGATCTGAGTTTGGAAGAAGCGCTGCGTCGCGTGCGAAACTCTCCTCGAAATCACTGGAACGTGCGGCGAAAGCTTTATATTGCAATGTTGTTCGAGCTAGACATTCCTTTGGTGTTGATCGTATTCAAAGATATCGTGCGCCGCAAAGAGACTGCTCCTTACGCAGTAAAAGAACTTTTAAAGGTATGTATAGACAAAGTTTACGATTACACCGCCGTGCGAAGAAACGATCGTTCTTGTCTTATTTTGGAGGCGACCGCAAGATTGCAAGACAATATATACATGGATGTTTTGAAGTCGTTAATTTGGGCAGCCGAGTGCGAATTTTACAACCAGCCAGGTGCGAAAACTGTGCATCAAGAGTTCAACATGACGTTCCTGCATTTAAACCACTCGTCCGGAGGTTTCGGAAACTACCAGTTCGATCTACACCCCCGCAGCGCTGTGTCACTTTCACAGGACGGCGCGGGCATACTTCGTCCTTGCACTACTGGGCAACGGATAAGCACCAAACTTTCAATTTGGCCACACAAGTGACGGGAATTGGACAGGTTCATTACATTTACTTTGTGGATCGTCGCAAGAATCAACAGGTTATCTTTGATCTGACCTCTCTGGACAGTTATCCCTTTTCCTACGCCACATCGTGGGAGGAACGGTTAAAGATAGCGAAATCAATTTTTCCTCCAGACCGCGAAATTATAGTGGTGAAAAAATTGGATCCATTAGATGTGCAATTCTGTAAGTTCGATGATTTTGAAAGGGGCAGTAAAAAATCCCAAGCGAAAAAGTGTTTACTACATAAAAACTGGCGGGTTGGGGTGTGGAACTTTCTTCGTTCACACCGTCGATGAAAACGACGGAGACGGGGGAGTCAAACACAAATCCGTCCGATGTCTCAGTCGGCGACATAAAAAGACCAAACCCGAAGATATGGAGCTCAGTGTCGCCGCACACCTCGGCTCGGACAGCGATGGAGTTAGCCAAAGTTCATCGGACGAAGAAGACGGACAAAGCAGCTCGGCGCTCAGCATCAGAGAAATCGACGAAGATTACCAACTCATCGAAGGCTTTTGAGCTGCTAGGATTACCCATCAAAAAACGCGAATCCGAAGGTTTCGAAAGAATTTCCACAAAGCGGACTCTTCTCGACAAAATCTATCTGGATGCCATAAACGACTGTGTGAAAACTCAAGAACATATTTTCGACGAACCGGCCAGGCCGATGGAGGAGGAAGGATCATCCGTCACAACTACGGGAATACCAGCACCCGCAGATCCAGAAACTCGTCAAGATAAGATCATTCCCGTATCTATTGTGCGTAGTTTTTACTCAAACTCTTGTTGTTAGAAAGTGAATATTTTGTGACTTTTATGTTGTATGCCACTAATTATAATAATTAGCCTTCAAGTCATGCCACCGGGATCTCGTGAGCCTTTCCGGAATTCACTCCCACAGGAAGAAATAGAGTCCGACGACGAGGAAAATCCACAATATCTGGCCATACCACAGCCACCTTCATCTCGCATTTACACCACTTACGAAGATTTGTATAGTATGAGTTACCTTAACGAAGACGAAATACCGTATCTGTATTTTGCCAGATTGTGTGGTGGCCCGTACAGGAATCCTGAGCACAATCATCCCAGATCTCCAGGCGTGGATATATTTCTAGATCAAGATGCTTTGATAGAAAGTGGCAAAACCGTGCGCGTAAAGACTCGAACCATACTACGACTACCCGAAAATACCTTTGGAATTGTCACCAATAAACTAACAAATTTGAGAAATGGACTCCATGTGGCTAACACTGTAATAGATTGCGAATCAAACCCAATACTTGAATTGTTCATCGATAACAAAAACAGTGTAGATGTAGTAATACCCGCCCATTTCCCAATTGGACAAATTGTATTTGTACCCTTGATTGTACCCATCATAGAAGAAACAAGTAAAATTATACCAAATGTTCAGAGGATGCCAAATTGTAAACCTACAAAAATTAAGTTTGTATCTGTAGACGATAAAAAAGAATAAATATTTTTATGAAGTTTCTGATTACTTTATTATTCCCATTTCAAAGCCGGGTATACGCATGTGCACCGTGCGCAATCGCAAATTCACGAATTTGCGATTCTACATCATGTACGAACGCAAATTCGTGAATTTGCGATTGTGCACGATGTACTAACGCAAATTCGTGAATTTGCGATTCTACATCATGTACGAACGCAAATTCGTGAATTTGCGATTGTGCACGATGTACTAACGCAAATTCGTGAATTTGCGATTCTACATCATGTACGAAACGCAAATTCGTGAATTTGCGATTGTGCACGATGTACTAACGCAAATTCGTGAATTTGCGATTCTACATCATGTACGAACGCAAATTCGTGAATTTGCGATTGTGCACGATGTACTAACGCAAATTCGTGAATTTGCGATTGTGCACGATGTACGAACGCAAATTCACGAATTTGCGATTGTGCACGATGTACGAACGCAAATTCGTGAATTTGCGATTTTACTTGATGTACGAACGCAAATTCATGAATTTGCGATTGTGCACGGTTTGTGGGCTAAAAATACTTACAGATTTCTTTTCATCCTTATCTAAATCGTCACCAATCATTAGACTCATATCATTGGGAGAAACCATCGACTAGTATCCGAACAGTATAAAGATGGAGCCGACTATAAAACGAATTAAATTAGATCGTCCCGAAATCGAATTCCTCACAGAAAAGACATGCGCTGTTATGTTAAAAAAAATGGAAACTTTTGCTTTAAAAGACAACAACAACATTCAGGGGGCATTCCGTGTTTTAAATTTGGTGTCAAAAAACTCGTACAACTTTAAAACCGACAATATGTCTATGGAAAAATTGAGACTTGGTTTCGGCGACACGGGACATTGTTGGGCGGTGGATCTCGCGGCAGAATACCACGTTCCGATGTGGTTCGATCTGGACTGTGAGGAATGTAAAACCACCACTGATGGGTGTGCCTCACCCATAAGCTCGGCTACGTTGAAATCGATATGTTCTACAATAGAATCGACGCTGAAAAAATTACTGGGACAAATATCTTCACCTTTGGTAACTCGAGGCTCAAACACATGCGGTATACATTTATATTACCCTGAGCGTTGTTCGCTCCCTGCTTATGGGAAATTATGCGAGGCAATTACGGTCGAATTGGAAAGTGCAAGCGACGGAATGTGCAGATTGCGAATAGATTCTCCCACAACATTATTACTACCGTTTGGTGCAAAGAGAGATTATCACCCCAATTTACCTACTCCGCTGTTGGGCAATCGGAATCCAGAGAGTTATTTCCAATCTAGCAGGTACCCATATTTTGAATTAGATTCCTACAGTTTCGAAGATAATAATGGATTGCCGATTGGGCAGATAACATACGAGGATGGAGCCTCGGTCAGAGTGACGGTGCCTCCAACTCTTGACATCAAGTACAAGTCCTTTAAAGATGCGACAATGGCCAATACGTTGGAAGCGGCATTTGAAAACGCCAACTCGTACGATGGACATGATCCGAGACTCGATAGGTGGATAAAATCTAGACAAGAGAAACGCGCGTCGCGCTCAGCAAAGGTAGCAAAAGGGGTTAATTTTGATCTCGATCAACCAGAAGATGATGATATCGTTCATTATGTCATGGCCCGCTGCTTTGCTCAAGCTATTGCACCTAAACAAGCGGTTGCCAATTTTCTGGAAAATCTCGACTTGGAAAACGGCGGTGTGGGCATATACGACCTCATCGCCACAGGTTGCGGCAAACACAACCGCGATGAACGGTATCGTAAGACCATGCATCGCGTTTCCGAATTGGCTTCGAAACAAGGACTGTGGAAATTACGCGACATCGCCATCATGCTGGCAAAGGTAGGTCTCGATCCACACGTCGGGTGCGATGCGATACGATGGGCTAAAGTATTGAAGCAAATGAAAAATTTTGACGAGCAACATTCCAGCTACATCTTCGAACAGAAAGTCTCTCTTTTCTGCACCAAGAGACAGGTTCGGGGGCGTATATTTGAAAAAGTAATGTTCGAATACTTGGACGAACACTGGATATTCGTTCATGATAGAGATCTCTATCATAGATATGCAGAATCGGCGGGGTTGTATCAGGAAATTAAACCATCGGAAATATTGAGCGGTGCGGGAGTGGTCTCGAGTATGATTTTCCACGAGTGCAAGCTTCTCGCTAAACAAGCTGAAAACGACGGACGCGGTATCAGGGCAATATTGGCCAAGTATCTGGAGGCCATGCCAAACTCTAGTGGTGGATTCAACGTGTATCGAGATTTTATTAATACTAAATTAGGAGTTTTTCATACACCAACCGGATTATATTGCGCGAAGACACCACTCCTCAGATTCACAACTGAAAAGAATTACTGTTTCTGTTCGGCCGACGACGAAAATGCTGCAGTTAACATTTTGGATCTACAGATTTACACGGAGGCTGCGGGGCTGTTGTGTTTCAAACAAGCAGAGTTGTTTTGTGCTTGGGTGTTACTGCCGGGCCTTAACGACCTTTCTGGGGCACAGTCGGCCTTTACAAACACGGAAATCGACTCGCTGGTAAAACTGGTGAAGAAATTCTTTCTTTTCAACGATCAAATTGGAAGGAGTAATTTCTACTACATGTACGAGACAATTTTACGAGCGAAACCCCATTTTGCCAGATGGCTGGCATTGACAAAGACGGTCAAGAATAATTGCGACAAATACAAAATAGACGATCTGGACATAACGTTCGATCAAATGTCTCGGGGCATTACAGATGCGCCTCTCGAACAAAACCTCCCTTTACCATCCGAAATGAGCGAAATGTTGGCAGTGATGGAACATCACATTATTGGATTTGATCAATCTACCGATTCGTGGATGTGCGCTACTGCTCTTCTGATGATGATGTTGGATTCGAGGGCACTAGTACCGCGACTACCATGGTCCCGTGAAGAAGATACACTACCAATATGTGAACGCACACTAGAAAATACACCGACGCATCTGCAAAATAAAGAGATCCTTTTTGGGTCCAAGACGGTTCCCGATCAGCTTTTACACGTTATGTATTCCATATCCCAGATGCTCAGATTCGACGGCCCTTCCGTCAAAGAATTTATGTGCGCTCTCACACAATTATACACACCTGGCGCAACTAGAAAAAGGATGTTGCTTTTGGTCGGCGGAACATCGGGTGGAAAGTCGACCTTCATGAGATGGCTCACCGAGATGAACGCTCCTTCCACGCACAGCACCGCCGCCACGCTCGGCTCGGCGGAGAACGGAAACAACGGTCCGCATCAACAATCGATAGATATGTGTTCCTAAATATTTGGTTGTGTGCAACGAGGCAGCGTACATAGATGCTCCCATGCTGAAAATTATAACTGGTTCGGATATCTTGGAAAAGCGAGCCATGTACGCTCAAACACACACAAATTTAACCCCATTCGCATACGTAGTTGGTGTATCAAATCAACTACCAAGATTGGGCACGACAAATCGTCGAGCCCAAATCGCCGATGATGCCATTAGATCTAGGCTGGCTCTATTTGAATTGGTAGTGAAATTCTCTCCGTCATCATCAGGAAATACTCTCAGAGATTATGATTTAAGAACTGTGAAAAGGTGTAGTTTCGACGAAAGAGCTGCGCCTAGGCATTTGAGCAATTTGATATACGCTACGTTTAGGGACGAGACAATTATGATTCCTTCAGATTGGAGATCCCCCATTCTCGAACGCTTCATGATTCAAAACAACCCGCTCTATGCCCTTCTCGAATCAGCAGGAATAAAATTCGACCCATTTGGGTGCATACCGCTGAATGTTTTGAGGACAAAAGTAGAGTCTGTTTTGAACGACAAAAAATTCAGTGACAAATTCAAGGATTGGGCGAGTGTTAAATTGATGCTATTTGCGGCAGATAGCGGTCATTATACTCTGGACGATGCGCAAAAGACAGTGAGGGGGCTGCGCAATCACGACCCGAAGTCGTTGATGGCAAGGACGGCTGATATTTTGATAAATCACGTAGGCAAACTAATGGTGCCATCGCCGGATGAAGATATAACTTTCCTTGAAGTACAGCGGAAATTGTTTAGTGTTCTGAATCAAGACCCCTACCTTACAGCAACGGTATTTTCCGCAATAAAATTTAAATATGCAGATAACATTGCAAATGGGACGAAGTTTAGACTGGTACGTATGGTCAATTTAGATAACTTCACATCCACTTAATTTTTTTCTATCAGTTTTCGTTCGTACACGAATTTGCGTTCGTACATCATGCAGAATCGCAAATTCATGATTTTGCGTTCGTGCACCGTGCACAATCGCAAATTCGTGAATTTGCGTTCGTCCAACTTACCTGATCGCAAATTCGTGAATTTGCGTTCGTACATCATGCAGAATCGCAAATTCGTGAATTTGCGTTCGTACATCTTACCTCATCGCTAATTCACGAATTTCCGTTCGTACATCGTGCACAATCGCAAATTCATGAATTTGCGTTCGTACATCGTGCACAATCGCAAATTCGTGAATTTGCGTTCGTGCACGTTACCTGAGTTTGGGTGATTGGGTAGTGGAAGCAGGGTAGTGGAAGCAAAAAAAAACAATGTCTAATAACGTCTGTTTTATTTATACAAATATAGTTACAGCTAGTCACTTTCATATTCTTCACTTGCCGACTCCTCAAAGTCAGTATCATCATCGTCATCACTCGCACTCTCGATCATCCCCCTCTAATAATTCTGGTTTGTGAGAGATAAATGCCAATCGCCCACCACTGAAACTACAAAGCTCCAGAAACGCTTTAGCAAGCCGTTCGCCGTGATCATGGCGACCCCCGTTGATTACTCCAAAGTTTTTAAAGTGAAAGAGAGTTGATTTGCAACAAACCCATTTTCCATAGTCATGAGATCAATCTTCTTTAACCCCACTTTACTCTGTTGCGTGTCATCGATGTGGTGTATGAAGAAAGCCAAAGGCGCGCAAAGAGATCCGTCCATCGACATGGCTAGTCGCGAGCTGTTCTTCATTGCCAGTATTTGACTGGCAACAACTCTGCCTATCACGCTGACTGGTGAATAGAGAACTTGTGGGTGTACACATTGTCCTTCCCGAGTCCAAAATTTAAATTTTGATAGGTCGGAAGTTTTGCTGCACACACCTTTTTGTCCGTGTTTGTTGGACAACTTGTGACCGACGCCCAAGGGTTTGTAATACTCATAATGTACGAATATTATTCCTAGCGGTTTCTGCCAATCGCTCCATATATTGCACTTTTCAAAAGAAGATGAGTCTTCGTAGCTGAGGATATAACGGTAGCGACCCTTTATTTCTACAGAATTCACCACTAACCTCGGTGAACCAATTATTTTTAAAGGTTCTGCGCAGTGGAGGGTCCCAAATATGATAGAACCGCAAACTTCTTGGTTTGTGGGGGAATATTCGATACCGTCGGGTAACTTTGTGATTTTCTTGCTACGAACCTCGTATTGAACTTTGGCTTGTAGCGTTATAGACACCAACTTCTTCGGCCCGGTTCTCGACAGTCTTTCGTCCAACACAATACCATCCTCATTGGTTCCTCCACCCACATCACCAAAGGCAGCCCACAAAATACAGTGATCTGCGAACGCGAAATTCTCATCCATTTTGTTTTCGCACTCGGAATTATTTTCCGCCAAGTGCAATTCGTAGTTTTTCTTCACGGTCGAGTTTGCAGGTAGTGGCCAATTGATTGTCACTCTCTCCCAGTATGGTGTTTTCCGTGGTCTGACAATGTGTGCGCCAAGCGTGCCTCTGGCTTTGAGTGCAGAGCAGGTTAACCAGCCCAGTTGGATCCAAGGGTTTGGAACTTCTCGAACGATTAGCAGAACCCATTTCGACAGCGATAATCTTTCGTTTAGGCACCAACTTGGACAAAAAGCGGTCGTAAGCGTCGAGATCTGGAGAAGGAATTAAATCGCTCAATACAAATCCATCAATTTCCTTAGTTGGAATGAGCATTTTATCTTTGGATATATGATCAAACTTCTCTGATAAACCGGGAGGCACCACATCAGAATGGGACAATATGGCCTGGTGGGTATAGTCCCTCGGATTGCTGCTTTTTTGGTGGTTTGTAACACTAGTCTGTAGGTCTCCTTCTGCGGGGTGTGCAAGTGCACAATGATACCCGATTGTTCTTTCAAATGCAGCTTTCAACATGGGAGTTGTGAGTTCTGCAGAATGACCCTTGAGATTTGCCACGCTGACTGTTATTTTTACACCCTTTTGCGCAAAAGTCAGATTACTCATTCTAGTCACCAACGGCCCGCATAAAGTGAGGGGATGAGACGTCTCGAATGCGTCAGCCCATATTCTTTGATGTTCGTAAGGTGTTATGCAGAAATCAAAATGCGGGTCGAAGCGCATAACAGCGCCCCCTTTGGTAAGTATGTTGAGGAATTCGCTCCCAATCAACCTGAACGCGATTGTTGGCCACTTCTTTTTCAAACCCTCGAGAAAGGTGACATCTGTTTTTGCCCAACCAAAAGTTAACCAACCATCGATCGCAATCATACGACCTCCTTTGATTTTTTCTTTTTCGAGTCTCATTTTGATGTCGTCGACCACGGATACTGGATCCAGTCGGGGGGAGCTGATGGTCAGCATGGAAAATGTCAAATTTTCACCCGCACCTTTCATGTCTTTGTTCGTTACGGGGCATATAAATTTGTTTGCATCGGCGGGATAAAAAAGAGCGCTGGAATTCTTAGTTCTGTTATTGACGAACCGAGATATCGTGCTGCAGAGATGGTGGATTTTGTCCAATTTTTGACCGTCAACTGCCATGTAGATAGTTTTCGAGTCTTGGGCCATCGCTGCTGTGTTTTTGTTGGAAATTGCAAAGAACAATCCACCGGTCTCGAATCGGGTCCGTAGAAACTGTGCTATGTTATTTCTGCGCTTAGCTTAATTCCTTTGCGCCACAAAACAAAATGAATAGCGCGTTCGAACAATTTACCAACCGTGATGAATGTCTTGTTTCCGCACTGTCGATATCCGGAGCATCTTCGAGAGACTCGTCCCAAAATTCTGTGTATTTGCGCAGTACCAGATCTGCTTGCGGCGGGTCGTCGATCATGCAGTGACGGCTCATTTCAATCATTACACTGATGAAGTCGAAGAATTTTCCTCCGAAGATGCCCCTTCGTTGGTGCGTTTGTATTTGGTCGGCTTCTCGTCTGAAGAGCCTGGACGATCAATGGAAATACCACCGGTCCGAGTGTATACAAGTGGTATGTCATTACCCACCTTTGGACGTAAAGTCAATTTATAAGATAGCTCCCTTTTGTTGGGCGTACACGTGTCCTCCTCGGATGTTAATTCGTCATGAACGTTGGTATCATTTGAACAACGCCCGAAACTATAATGGCACCATACATCTTCCTATCATCCGGACAACACCACACTCTTCTGATGGACTTGTCAACATCCGAACCCAAAAGAATCGGGATGAGCTTATGATTTACGGTGACTTCTCCGTATTTTTCAATGTCCGGTATTACTGCGCATGCAAAGTAATTTTTGCGTCTTTTAAATATGTCCGTCAAGAAGCCGTCCTCGGTTCGCCAACATCGTAGCAGGGACAATCCCGCACGATGTATTTAGACAATAGAGCATCGTACTCTGTCGTTATGAAACTCACGAAGGTATCGCCCATTTCAGACGCACTGGTAAATCACAGATACAAACTACGAGTCCGACATGGCTGGTGACGAGGGGCAAACTCCTTTTCTTCAAACATCTACCAGTTTTTATATAGGCGACAGACCTCCGACCGAAGAATGGATTCACTACAAATTCTTAGCACCAATGAGAAGATACGGAAACAACAATCCTTGCCTCGTGGAAGATAAGTATGTCCCAATCGAAGCGGCGGTGAAGCGAGGCGATGCAGAATTATGGTGTCAATCATTCGCTAATCTATTGCATCAGATTGTCGAAATCGATAACCTCCCCCAAACAAGGACTTTTGGGGAAGAGGTAGAGTTACTCAGACAGCGTGCCAACAAAAAATTTGATGCATGCGACTTCGGCAGGTGAGTTGACAAAGAGTCAGGCGGGATTGCTCTTGTCGTGCACCAGTTTTCTTGATCATATAAACGAACCAGCTTTGATGTTGAACCTTACAGACTCACACGTCACCAAGGCCATTCTGGCTTACGATCCAAATGGAGAACCTTTAAATTCTCTTCTGGAAAACCTGCACGCATTTGCGTGCTGTTTCGTGGGGTTTTCCAAAAAAGTCGAGAAGCAACACACGTTGGGTATGAGCATTTACTTTGTCGCGCAAGTTTTAATTCACGAATTAATTTCCATCTCACAATTCCCAAAGGGCGTTGATGGTAAAGCAATGTCTTTCCACACTCTGTTGTCTGCCCTGATGGACCTTCTCACCAGGAGGCCCGATTACGAGCTGGTTATCAACGGAGGTAAGCCCGAATGCGTGAATGCGTGGAACAGTGCAAAAAGAGAATTTCCTTGGTTGGCTAAAATAAATACGAGTGCGGATTTGGACATGTATTTCGACAAAACTAGCGATCTCAAAGTTCGTTACGAATCGATGTTTCCGAACATTCTGACATTTGGTATGTCGAACAAAGACAGAGTTGTCAAATTATACGAAATGTATTACAGAGAAATCATGAAAAGCCTACAGAACTTGGCCTTCAAACTGCCACCACCAGATGTTATATGGGAGGGTCTCTTGGTACCGATAGCCAGCTCTCTTCAGAATTCACCAATATTTGACGCCAACCATACGGGAGAAATAATCATGCGTCACATGGATATGAACCAATTGGAAGCATACGCCAACGATTTCGAAGCGCTTCAAAGGACGTTCTAAACCCGTCGAAAGAGGTCTCTCTTGGTGAAGGCGTGGGGGGATTTGGTGGAAAGCGAAATGATGGAGTTGTAGTGGTCGTATCAAGTGTGGGTTCAAACCCCATTTAGAAATCCATTTTGCTGAACGATCGCGCCTGTAGGCTTCCCTTGGAGGCGTTACTTTTCCTTCGAACGCCAGCGACATCAATTCCAGATTCCTGAGTTGCTGTTTGACTCGCTCGTACAACCAATAATCCAACTGTAATTTAAATTTTTCAAACTCCTCATTTGCAGCGTTTACGGATGGCGCCTCGGCGGAGGGATCGTCTGCTTGAGGAGACTCTGCAGCCAGCTTCTCGATACTCTCCAAATATTCGTCGCATCTTTCGGTACCCAAATACCACGTGGCCATCAAATAAATCTCAGAGTTAGCGGGTCTGCTCGTCAACGGCTTGGCCAACATTGTAGAAATGAAACACTTGTGTAGCAGATAAATTAAATATTGTGTCGGCTCGGTGAAACAGTCAAAAAGTTTTAACAGGAAAAACCCCCCACGTTTTAAGCATTGCAGTCCCAACAACGACTCGTGGCAAAACAATTTGAGATGCAGTGTTTCTTGGCGATCGCGATCCACTTCTGTGGCTACATCACCCATACAAACGTCAAATCCGCCAATTAAAAGTGCTCTGTCTAGACACTCTTCCCAGGTTTCATCAGACAAGATATCTCCATTTTTTGTCAAACATTATGCCGGGATCCAGCAGCAAATTTTTATCCATCGTGATGACACCACCTGCCGATTCTAGACTTACACAAGTTACAAAAGGATCGCATCCGTGAGCGAATCTTGAGATGCGCAACGCCGAAGCGGCAAAGCCTCCGGGGGCAGCACCCAAATCCAAGAAATGAACACGCCGCCTTCGCGCATCTTCGGGCATCGCCCACCAGTTGGGGTTGGTTAGATTACCGCCGCTTAGGTAATCGAGTTCGTGGAACTTAAATTCGCACCTATTCACAACGGGGCGGAACCATGATTTTTCCAACTCTAGATTATTTGTCATGCCCCGCACATGTCGAAGTTCCGCAGATGTGTGTTTCCAACTTGGGCCTGTTTCATTCTCAATTTGATGATATCGTCCAACATGACAGATCGATCCGAAGGAGCTCCACGATTCCGTCTAGATATTGTTCCTTCATTGAATATCATGCACAGGGCTCGCTCATCGTGGGGACTTGGCTGTTCGTCTTGTCCCAAAATCCCGTTGTCTTCAAACAATTCCAAGAGCGCAGCATCATCACACGTTTCTATATCCATACTTTTAGCAATTAACAAACTGGTAATGTGTATAGTAACTCACTCGTCGCCAACGATTAGACTGAGGGGCATCATGAGGGGCCTAGGTATTTTCAACCACCGTGACGTTATCGATTGTCCCGACAAAGATATCGGTAATCTTTACACCGAGCACGAGGACGGCGAACGTGACGAGCTGAAAGAATTGGAATCTAAGCATTCGAAAGGCATCACACATCTCCCAAAGACCAGATTCCTAACCTACCTCTCTATGGAAGAAGAGCTAAAGCCATGCACAACTTATTTGATCCCCACAAAAAAACAGTGGCAATTGACGGTGCCCTCGGCTTGTGGCAAAACGACCTTAGTCAACAAGTTCCCGTGGTGGAAGATAAATATGGTGTTGGGTGAATCGATGAGGTATTATAACCTCTCGCCAATCGTAGCTCACAGATACCTCTTTGAAGGCCTAATGGCCATGCAGTCCTCGAAAAATGTCGTTTTCGACCGCTCGCCAATATCTAATATTGCGTGGCAGATGGCCTATTACCTAATTACTCATTATCACGCGCCAGCCGAACCACATTGCTTTGCCAGCATTCACCCGGAATTGGAGCCGCACGGAGTCTGCCTGCAATATGTTCGCATGCATAATCTTGGCTCGGTGCTAGATTTTTTAAGAGAGGAAAAGCTCAACATTATCATTATTATCGATTCTGATGCAAACGAAATATTGAAAAGAATCGCCCAGCGGGACACGCCACTGCCAAATTAAAAGCCTCGGTAAAGGAATACGCTCTGCACGTCGCACCCTACGCCTTTCTGGCAAATTCCCTTGACTTGCCATGCTTTGATCTGGCTTATTTCAGAATAAAAATACGGCCTGACCACCGACAAAGTCTTTGAGAAACTACAAAATTTCCTTGAGCACGAGATCCGCAAAGTGATTGCTACAGACGAACCTTCAGTATATCCGCCATTCTGCAAATTTCAAGCAAACTCAAGGGTTAGGGACTTTGAGGATAATCTTCCCCTGGTACATCATCTTACGAATCGTTGAATGGATTCAAGAACGTGTGAAATGACAGAACAAGTTTTTTTTAGAGATCTCTCTACGCAGGCTAAAATCGAAGTTGTTGGTCAGGCAATTATGAATGCAGCATCTATATACGGGGTTAACAGAGCAGCAAATTCTGCCGGTGGTCAAATTTCATCAAACATTGGACGAAACCAGTCGAGCGCCGACATCAACCTCACCTGCAATACAGCTGAAACCCGGTGCCGGATATAAAAATTTGTTCTATTAATCCACCGTCTAAATATTCAATTAATATAGCTGATCGAAATAGAACTGGCGTTACAAGTAACCGAGCATCGAATTCATCAGAAAGCCGGTCTCCATTAATTGGAATCAACAATGTAGCGAGCTCATTTGTTCGTCATAATACACCAGCAAATAACAACACTATTCAACCGAATCCTAGTTTTATTCGACGTGCAAACGATACCAGTCCATCTTATAATTCAATAGTGGTAGTTGAAGAAAAGGATTTGATTTCCTTTTACCAAGATGATTGCGAGTGCGATAATGCAAATTTAAACAAATGATAATACACTTTTTGGGTATTAATGTTTTTTTTCGTTCGTACACAAATTCATGAATTTGCGTTCGTGCACCGTGCACAATCGCAAATTCACGAATTTGCGTTCGTGCACCGTGCACAATCGCAAATTCACGAATTTGCGTTCGTACATGATGTAGAATCACAAATTCACGAATTTGCGTTCGTACATGATGTAGAATCACAAATTCATGAATTTGCGTTCGTGCACCGTGCACAATCGCAAATTCACGAATTTGCGTTCGTACATGAAGTAGAATCACAAATTCATGAATTTGCGTTCGTACATGTTACCTGATCGCAAATTCATGAATTTGCGTTCGTGCACCGTGCACAATCGCAAATTCACGAATTTGCGTTCGTACATGTTACCTGATCGCAAATTCATGAATTTGCGTTCGTGCACCGTGCACAATCGCAAATTCACGAATTTGCGTTCGTACATGATGTAGAATCACAAATTCATGAATTTGCGTTCGTACATGTTACCTGATCGCAAATTCATGAATTTGCGTTCGTGCACCGTGCACAATCGCAAATTCACGAATTTGCGTTCGTACATGTTACCTGATCGCAAATTCATGAATTTGCGTTCGTGCACACCGTGTACAATCGCAAATTCACGAATTTGCGTTCGTACATGATGTAGAATCACAAATTCATGAATTTGCGTTCGTACATGTTCCTGATCGCAAATTCATGAATTTGCGTTCGTGCACCGTGCACAATCGCAAATTCACGAATTTGCGTTCGTACATCAATTACACCATGATCATAGATATGGAAAATAAACAATCCAACTAATAAAAACAATTTTTATTCAAAAAAATACATTCTTATGAGCTTTCCTGTTGGTCAATTCTCGCCGAGCGTCTGGATGTACCGAAGCGCCTGCGCCGACCCTCCCCCGAGGTGGAAGGTGTTGGTGTTGGTGTTGGTGGTGCTGAATCATCGGGGATGGACGATTGGCTCGGAGAGGAATGCACGCATGGTCTCGATCCAGAGCTCGCTCCAAACGAAGTCGCTCGTCTTCTTCTTCTTCTCGATTGACAGCTTGCCCCGCCTGCCGCTCCTCTGGCTGCTGTGCGTTGTCTAGTTGGTTGTCTAATTCTTCGCGAACCTCCCCGTCCTCGTCACCATCCTCATCATGTACGATGCCCAGTTCCGCTCTATTACATCATCTGTAAGGTTATCCATCAACTCGTTGGTTGCTCTATCTCTTTTGCCGTCCCATTGACTTATAAATATTCTGGTTTTCTGTACACGAAGCATCTCGATACCTTCTGAATCACAATTACAATAACGGAGCATTTAATTTTACCGTTATTACTTCGCATGATGATGTTATCTGCACATTCAATGCACAGTGCATGCAAAGGAACACAATTCATAGGTTTGCAAAAACGTATTTTCCTCACTTGAGATCTGCATATCCCACATTCTTGATAATTCAAAAATTTTGTATAAAATGGAGTTGTCTGGATGCCAGTTAAAGATCTTTCTCTTTTATGAAGTCTGCTCTTTTCATCAACAACACTTTTCATAATGGCTCTAGCCTTATTATGTGAGGACAAAACTTTTTGCATAGAACGCTCCCTTTGAATACGCAGAGCTTTACATATTTGAGAATGAGTGTTTGTAGCGTGCTGTAGAACATCAGTTAGAGCATCTTTTGCATAATTATTGTCTACACGCTCTTCCATATTACTCAATAAACTCAGACCAGAGCACAGAGTAAAGCCGGATTGACAATTAGCATTCTCTAAAGATTCAAGTACCTTATCCTTCAGAGCTTCCTCGGCCTCGTCTAGGGCAGCTTCGTGTCTGGCGTAGGCATCCATGATGTTCTGGTAGTTGGCGTACTGTGTAGACGTTTCAAACAAACGGCGCTTATATATAAGTTAAGCGAGGAGGTATTAAGAAACGAAGAAACGTTAAGCGCTGAAATTAATGTGTATTTTTAATAAATGGTGAGTTCAGAGTATGCTAAATATAAAATTTAATAAGTATTTAAAGTATAGTTAACGGAACCTTAGTGTGTATATAGCGCGTATTGAAAATTCTCAGATATGTGGTCGCTTTATTTTGAGATTAGAGTTTGATGGATCGTCACATGCGAGTAAATACTTTAAACACGCTATCAATCAAGCTAAACTTCTAGCGATTGTAAGATAAGCTGCTTAATTCCGACGCTCTGGCAAAGATTAGTTTATCAAATTTTTAATCTGTAGAATTTAGATAAGTCATTTGCGCCGAACGTTTCTACTGTGACTATCAGTTTCGCTTTAAACATGATGGCGGGCGTATGTCGGGAGGCCGGGCTCCCGTCTTCGTATGCAGATTTGCTAAATAAACGCACTCATTGTGTTTTTCTCAAAGAAATCGATTTAGTTTCGCGTGGCATCGAGGAGTACATTAGAAGAAATGAACATATTTGTGACAAGACGGTGGTTGGGCTAGTATCAGGTCTGCGTCGTGTTTTGAAATCTCTAAACTCCAAGAGGAAGAAAATTCAGAAGAAATTATGCTGGTTCGCCGTCAACGGTACTGATACTGAGTGTACAAAATGCAAATTGTGTCAACAACAATTTAATTCTAGTTTTCATCTAGGCGAACATATATTAAAGGTTCATCAATATAAAGTGAGTGAATTAATGAAAGATGGTGACGAAGACGTGCAGTTTCGCAAGTGGTACCAGGAGGTTGTTCCAGCCAAGATGTCTCGATACAGCTTCGCTTCATCATCCGCAGGAAGCGTTTGCAGTGATGTCATCCCGGAGCCACACAACAAGGTACCTGTTACAAAGAGTGCTGTAGTAGAATCTGAAGTTGCCGAGCCTGAGCATGTGGAACCTGCCACTATTGCTGCAAGTGTAAATGAACTCGAAGATGATTTTATCACAGATCTATTGTCTGAATTAGAGCCTTCCAATAAATATGTAAATTGCACCAGCGAAGTGGATAAGGAACTTTCAGATACATTATCAATTCTAGCGGGTGGCATGGATGCATTAATTGTAGAACAACCAGCACCGCTATCGACCATCAACATAGATGATATAAGGCCATCGTCATCCCCTACAACACAGAGCACTTCTAGCCCAAAACGCGAAAAGCGAAAAGATACATCTCCAGCCAAAAAACAACCAAGAATAGACAAGATGATTCTTCCAGAATCGCCACCGCCATCATCAAAGGCAACAGACGACGAATCCAAACATCATCATCCCCCAGCCCGATCACCAAATCCAAACAGGAGGGATACGCCGGAATCACCGCCATCCATTGACAGAGGTCCTCCGATACATGAGCAAGACCCCACGCCACCACCCTCAACCACCACTGGATCACCGCCACCATCGCCTCAACGTCAACCTTCGCCTCCTCCTCGACGCGAAGCATCACCATCACCCTCCGAATCCTACTCGGTGGTGTCGTCCACATCGAGGGAAGAAGACCAACGTTCAGCGCCCTCGCCACGAGTGGAGCGGGCGCCGTCCGTATCTTCCTCGTCATCGTCATCGTCATCCTCATCCTCGGATGACGAGCCACCGCCACCCAGCATCCCCCCACCACCAAAGCGCCCAACAAAACGTACGCGTCCCGCCAGTAGTAGTGTACAAAAGGAAAAGAAGGTTAAAACAGATACTCAAAAGCCGCCCGTTTCAAAGTCCAAAGCGTCAAAATCTGCCGCCAAAAAACCGAAATTAGTTTCAACTAATAATGAGCAACCAAGCAAAAAACGTAGTCCTCCTAAAAACCCAGAATATAAGCTAACGCGATCAAAAATTTATAATTTAGGCATAGAGGCCCAATTGATAAAATTAAAATTAACTGCCGGGTTTGAGTTGGCAAAGAAATTAAGTTCAGAAGCCTTTGTTCCACCAGCAGAGCGGGTGCCCAAAAAAGGTAAGAGGAACACAAATAAAAAGCCTCCGGGTATAATAGCTCCCAAATACAAAAGAAAAGTGTCCATTCCAAAAGGTTCCAAACCCCCTACCTGGCGAGATGTTTTCCAAGATGTCACGGGGGGGAAAGGAGTTAAAACATCTCCGTATTCAGGTTATCAAATGATGAAAAACTTTATTACTCAGGTAGAACTTTGCGTAAAGCGCGAGGATAACAGTTGCGTGATGTCGGGTGACCGCCTTTTTGAATTGTTCAAAGATGAGATTCCCGCAGTCGACACTTATCATTCCAACGACGGAGAAGATGTTATCTTTCCTAAGATTTTCCTACAAATATTCGTGAATAGTTTTTTGTGCAAATTAGCGTGCGCAATGTTCATTCAAGCAACCTCCCGCAAAGCCCTGAAATGTTCAGAGCAAGACCTGAGCACCACCCTGGCTCTTGACCAAAGCATGTATGGACAGGAATCCCAACTGGATCCTTCGGTAATGACCGCCTCGAAATGGACACACGTCCCATCCCCAAAAGAAATTTATTCCCTCATATTCTTTGCACAATGGCTTATGATAGACACTCCTCCCACATCCACAGGCGCCGCCGTGGATATGTTGGACGACGAGAACCCGGTAATGCACAGATTGTTAAACTTTACCGTTCTCTATCCGGGCCTTCACGCCCTGCGAAGTGTAATGTTCAGAGTTTTGAAGGGCATCATAGCTCATGTCCGCGTACTAAACTCCAAAGAATCGTGGGTGAGTTGGATAAAGTCAGAAAAATCTAATGTCGTATATCCTCTGGCTCATTTGGTACAAGACGTTGCTAATTTTGCCCTTGTTGTGACGGAGCATTGTTTGGATCAAGACTTGGACGTTGGAAATTTGATTGGAGAGGTGTTGGAGCGTGCTGTACGTTCTCCGTATTCAATTTGTAATGACTTGGATGATTTTATAAATAAAATTTCTAGAAACTAATTATTTTTTTCGTTCTTTATTCTGTTGCATTTGTCGACGTTGGTGTACGATGCGCGAACGCAAATTCACGAATTTGCGATTGTGCTAGAAGTACGAACGCAAATTCACGAATTTGCGATTGTGCACGGTGCACGAACGCAAATTCACGAATTTGCGATCAGGTAACATGTTCGAACGCAAATTCGTGAATTTGCGATTGTGCACGGTGCACGAACGCAAATTCACGAATTTGCGATCAGGTAACATGTTCGAACGCAAATTCATGAATTTGCGATTGTGCATGGTGCACGAACGCAAATTCACGAATTTGCGATCAGGTAACATGTTCGAACGCAAATTCATGAATTTGCGATTGTGCATGGTGCACGAACGCAAATTCACGAATTTGCGATCAGGTAACATGTTCGAACGCAAATTCATGAATTTGCGATTGTGCACGGTGCACGAACGCAAATTCACGAATTTGCGATCAGGTAACATGTTCGAACGCAAATTCATGAATTTGCGATTTTACATGATGTTCGAACGCAAATTCGTGAATTTGCGATTGTGCACGGTGCACGAACGCAAATTCACGAATTTGCGATCAGGTAACATGTTCGAACGCAAATTCATGAATTTGCGATTGTGTACGGTACACGAACGCAAATTCATGAATTTGCGATTCTACATCATGTACGAACGCAAATTCATGAATTTGTGATTCTACATCATGTACGAACGCAAATTCATGAATTTGCGATTGTGCACGACGTTCGAACTAGAAGATATAATCACAAAAAAAATTATTTTACTGATTTATTGCACAGATATCTTTTACAACACGTACCACCGCAGAAACATAACAAAACCAATGCCAACAACGTCACCCCACCCACTACCAATCTGGGTTCCAAAACAATGGATCCCGCATTGTCCGGGGGCTGGATGGTAGCTCCGTTAACGGAATCTACGATATTCATGGCGGTGGTGCTTGATCACACACGAAACGATTTTGGCCTTTGCTCTTCCACTTAATGTCTGTATATTGTTCAAGCTGTACAGGCCAATGTGAAAAAACCTTATTCAGATGATGATTACGTGGAATTTGATAATAAAACCCATCATCGTAATGCAAACTTGCAATAATGGAAGTTTTATCTGTAGAGAGTAAACAACCGAGTTGCGATCTTCTCCGCACTCTGGATAGTCCTACGTAAATAGCATTCAAAGATTTGGCGTCGAGATCCAATTCCAATTTTTCACACTCAATAGTTTTGCCTTGTATGGCATGATAAGTTTGCGCCGAGTGTCTTATAGGAAATTGATAGACGCTAGTACACATTAGAGAGAAGATTTCCATTAATTCTGGGTGTGTATTATCCTGGGAGCAGCGCAATCGCTGAAGTCGCTGTAGCTTCACACCTTGCTTATATACGAACACGTGTCCGTTCTCAAATTTAGCTTTTACAGGAATCAATTGCCCATTTGATCGTTCGGGCTGCCATAAATATGTAAAGTCGTCGTGAATGTACAATGCATCTATAAATTTGGATTGAGCGAGCATTTCGTTCAGACATTTTGGAGATTCCCATTTTTTCTCTGTGTTTTTAATGGCAAATGGAATTCTGATTATTTTCTTTCGATGAGAATTAACCAAATCTTCTATGTGGCGCTTGATGTTTTTATGGTATTGGGATAAATACATCGCTTCAAACACTTGGTTTGGGTAAAAGTAATTCAACACCCATTTGTCGAATCAGGTTCACTTTTTCCTTAAAATTAAGCGCGACGACATTACCTTCCGTTTGGATTATCCTGCTCCTGATATCGTTTAAAATATGGGAGTAGTCGGCATCCAAGACGCGCATCTGTTTTGTTAGTGTGTACGTTAATGCTTTCGACTCGGTGTTGGTAATGAGTGAATAATTTGACGCCTTTTCAAATTTAGATTTTTGAATCGGCGCCTGTTGACATCTGTCACCGGCGAAAATAATCACAACTCTATAATTACGCACCATCAACATTAGAGTCTTCAACAGCAACGGTGCCAAAACTGTGTATTCGTCCACCACAACCACTCTCCACGAGAGGTTAGCCGAAGCGGCTCTTTTTTCGGCTGCTTCGTTGGAAGAATCCTTTGAAGAAAATTTGACCCACGCATTTTTCGATGCGACGTATCCGATATCAAACAGGTAATTCATTAATTTACACGTTGTCATACACGTGCGATCGGGATGCAGTGAAATTCCCACATTGTAACATAATTCGCGCGTATAAGCAGAATAGCAAATAGATGTGGGAATTGTGTGAAATATTCGTTTCAAGAGGAACGTTTTTCCCGTTCCCGGTGGAGCATCCAATACCATTATTTTAGATTTGTTATTTTTGACGGCATTTAATAATGCACTGTAAAATTTAACTTGCTCTTCCGTTAAACCGGCGAAGCGAGTTTCATCATCAATATTTGAAGGGTGTTTGTCGTATTCGGTACACAAATAACTCATTCTCGGGATTGATCTTTTCGGCTTTTGTAAGATTTCAAAACAGACCTCAAATAATCTCTTTCTTTTAAATAAGACTTCTCACTCATCTATTGTGCTACTGAATATTCTATCGTAACGACGTCTTAACACCATGACTTTATCTTTTACTTGACAGATGCCATCGGGAGTCACTTCTTCAGGTAGTGGAAATTTCTGTACTCGTTCTTCTGGATCATCCAAATACAGACCTGTTTGTTTGGCTCGCAGATCTATGGTGGGAATTTTGAATTTATACTCTTTCCCACCACCGACAATTATGAACCCATCGGTATAAGGAACGGGAGTGTCCACAAGGTCTAGTGGTATCGTTTCTGTAACCGTCAACTTGTAATGTCCGTTTCTGATATTGACAATGTGATTTTCTATTTTTGGTTTAAAAATTTAAAAAATACCAAAACGTCTTCTGGGCAGGGCATATATTGTTTCCCCGAACAAACGACTCCCAAAACATCAGTAATTACCACAAATTAGGCTCACTTTCGGGCGTAGATACAACCTTCCGTTTGGAAGATGAGGTTTTTATACGCGGTTACAGGTCTAAGAAATGCCCCCCAATCACGTCGAACTTCCCGAGATCATCCAAATGCACAATTTCATCGTCGTTGCTCTTGACAACTACCGCCCGAGCCTTAAAGCCATCCCACTTGGGTTGAGGTGGAGAACGTTGTTGGGATTGAGAGAATTGTCGGAAAACTTTGAAACACTCGACATTTGATGCTCATGAGATCCCTTTGGATTGATAGCATCGAAAAAATCACACTCTGATGATTTATACAACGTATCGCGCATGGTCGCGTCGCCCATGAGTGCGGAGGACTAAATGTGCTTCTGCCTCGCGTAATTTATTCCAAGATGCAAACACATCCGAGTCATATTCAATGTCGCCTCGAATGAAAAGTTTTATACTTCCATTGCAAGATAGTTGCTTTTCGAGCGAAATACGAAGGCGGCCAAATTTTTTGACGACGTAACGAACCACGACCGATGTGATGGTATCCCCTTTTAGGATCGTACGGTTTCACATTCTCGGGATCGTCTGCGGCGTGATGGCACCAAAAGGAAACGTTCTTCGTTGTAGGGAATCATGGTCAAGAAGCGGGCATTCTTTGATTGTGGTCTTCTTTTCCACGAAGAATTGAAGATCGGTCACCGAATCTTGTCGAACGCGTGCGCCGGACTCGTAGTAACTGATGACCTCGGGTACAACGACGAGTGTTTCGAGAGCAAAGTTCCACGCGAATTCGTGAATTTCAATGAATATCGCCGTCTCGTATTCATCCATTGTGCGTCAAAGACGATCACCACCATCTCCACCACGTCCGCGGCGAACTGGCGTGATTTTTCATGGGGAAGCAGTTATTATAATCGTTGTAGCAACTCGGGCTATATTTTGGTCTATCGCGTACCTAATGCTCTCCCAAAAGTTAAGGTAATCGCAAGTCTGGCACGGAGTCTCAACGTAAACCAAACCCGGCAAACTGGCGATAACTTCTCTACTCAACAATTTTGCGTCGTCATCCGAATTTATGTCGAAAGTCAATGCATTCGGCGCGTCCCAGTGCGTTCACTCATGAATCTCAAACCCGAATGTAACAAACTAATCGTTTGTACCGTAGGCAAAAATTAGTAGAGTATCTTCTTGCATAAGCCAATTTAGTCTTGTATTTTTTAGGTTAACCGTTTTGAGACCAGTGTGACTTTCAAATGTGTTGCTTTGTATGAACGATATAGGCATTCCTAAAGTCACCTCTTGAAGATATGTACAATTTTTTGCAATTTCGCTTGTAATGATTATAGTGTTATTGGCAATCAAACCGAACGACATATAATTCATAAGCAGAATTGAAGGTATCGTTGTCTATATATATTTCTTCCGCAACCAGGTAAACACTTTGCGTCTTCCTCCCAAATATAAACCCTCTAAAATCTAATACATTTTGTTTACGCCATACTACGGTACCCAATTCGTACAGACAATCGCAACCGCTGGGGCCAATGGAAATCGGTTGCATTGGGAGTTGTGGTCGCGGTAGATACCGTTGTGCTATTTGGAGTAATTGTGGACGTGGTGGTGTTTTCTGTTGTGGTAGAAACCGTTTCGGCAGAAGAGGGAGTCGTCGTGGATGTTGTTTCGGTAGAAGAGGGAGTTGATGTTGTTCGGTTGTGGTAGAAGATATACTTGAGGTATTGGTGGAATGAGTTGATGTAGTTTCGGTGGTGGAGGATACAGTGGACTCGGTCGAAGTCGAGGTCGAGTTAACGTCTTGACATTGTATAACTCCAACCGCGAGAAATAACACCACGACAACTTTGAAGGCACGCATCTTTCAGGCTGAAATCCCGTTACGCTAAATTCTGATAATGAGTATTATAATTATTCAGCTTGCTGCGTAAACGCTTCGAAATGGATTCTCCTTCAGACGTTCTATTGTCGCTCTCTGGCGCAATAGATGAATTGTGGGATCGTTCCCAACCACTAATTGCTCTCAACGACCTTCAACGTGGTCCCATCGAACCTCTTGATCCATCATCGATTCCGTAAAAGGGAACTCTAAATCTGTGGCATTCAAGTTACACGCGAGAGCACCAAACTGAATGTTTTCGATAACACTCTGAGGATTTCCATACCCGAAATAAACCAAACCTTGCTTAATCAAGACCTACCGATTCGTGGATGTGCGCTACTGCCCTTCCTGATGATGATGTTGGATTCGAGGGCACTAGTACCCGCGACTACCATGGTCCCGTGAAGAAGATACACTACCAATATGTGAACGCACACTAGAAAATACACCGACGCATCTGCAAAATAAAGAGATCCTTTTTGGGGTCCAAGACGGTTCCCGATCAGCTTTTACACGTTATGTATTCCATATCCCAGATGCTCAGATTCGACGGCCCTTCCGTCCAAGAATTTATGTGCGCTCTCACACAATTATACACACCTGCGCAACTAGAAAAAGGATGTTGCTTTTGGTCGGCGGAACATCGGGTGGAAAGTCGCACCTTCATGAGATGGGCTCACCGAGATGAACGCTCCTTCCACGCACAGCACCCGCCGCCACGCTCGGCTCGGCGGAGAACGGAAACAACGGTCCGCATCAACAATCGATAGATATGTGTTCCAATATTTGGTTGTGTGCAACGAGGCAGCGTACATAGATGCTCCCATGCTGAAAATTATAACTGGTTCGGATATCTTGGAAAAGCGAGCCATGTACGCTCAAACACACACAAATTTAACCCCCATTCGCATACGTAGTTGGTGTATCAAATCAACTACCAAGATTGGGCACGACAAATCGTCGAGCCCACATCGCCGATGATGCCATTAGATCTAGGCTGGCTCTATTTGAATTGGTAGTGAAATTCTCTCCGTCATCATCAGGAAATACTCTCAGAGATTATGATTTAAGAACTGTGAAAAGGTGTAGTTTCGACGAAAGAGCTGCGCCTAGGCATTTGAGCAATTTGATATACGCTACGTTTAGGGACGAGACAATTATGATTCCTTCAGATTGGAGATCCCCCATTCTCGAACGCTTCATGATTCAAAACAACCCGCTCTATGCCCTTCTCGAATCAGCAGGAATAAAATTCGACCCATTTGGGTGCATACCGCTGAATGTTTTGAGGACAAAAGTAGAGTCTGTTTTGAACGACAAAAATTCAGTGACAAATTCAAGGATTGGGCGAGTGTTAAATTGATGCTATTTGCGGCAGATAGCGGTCATTATACTCTGGACGATGCGCAAAAGACAGTGAGGGGCTGCGCAATCACGACCCGAAGTCGTTGATGGCAACGGACGGCTGATATTTTGATAATCACGTAGGCAAACTAATGGTGCCATCGCCGGATGAAGATATAACTTTCCTTGAAGTACAGCGGAAATTGTTTAGTGTTCTGAATCAGACCCCTACCTTACAGCAACGGTATTTTCCGCAATAAAATTTAAATATGCAGATAACATTGCAAATGGGACGAAGTTTAGACTGGTACGTATGGTCAATTTAGATAACTTCACATCACTTAATTTTTTTCTATCAGTTTTCGTTCGTACACGAATTTGCGTTCGTACATCATGCAGAATCGCAAATTCATGATTTTGCGTTCGTGCACCGTGCACAATCGCAAATTCGTGAATTTGCGTTCGTCCAACTTACCTGATCGCAAATTCGTGAATTTGCGTTCGTACATCATGCAGAATCGCAAATTCGTGAATTTGCGTTCGTACATCATGCAGAATCGCAAATTCGTGAATTTGCGTTCGTACATCATACCTCATCGCTAATTCACGAATTTCCGTTCGTACATCGTGCACAATCGCAAATTCGTGAATTTGCGTTCGTACATCGTGCACAATCGCAAATTCGTGAATTTGCGTTCGTGCACGTTACCTGAGTTTGGGTGATTGGGTAGTGGAAGCAGGGTAGTGGAAGCAAAAAAAACAATGTCTAATAACGTCTGTTTTATTTATACAAATATAGTTACAGCTAGTCACTTTCATATTCTTCACTTGCCGACTCCTCAAAGTCAGTATCATCATCGTCATCACTCGCACTCTCGATCATCCCTCTAATAATTCTGGTTTGTGAGAGATAAATGCCAATCGCCCACCACTGAAACTACAAAGCTCCAGAAACGCTTTAGCAAGCCGTTCGCCGTGATCATGGCGACCCCGTTGATTACTCAAAGTTTTTAAAGTGAAAGAGAGTTGTATTGCAACAAACCCATTTTCCATAGTCATGAGATCAATCTTCTTTAACCCCACTTTACTCTGTTG
>NW_026962703.1:0-31757 GCF_032445375.1 Bacillus rossius redtenbacheri | reverse complement strand
TTTGCCTGCCTAATTGCTTCCCTAATTGCCTGCCTAATTAACTGCCTAATTGCCTGCCTAATTAACTGCCTAATTGCCTGCCAAATTGCCTGCCTTATTGCCTGCCTGCCTAATTTTTGCCTATTTGCCTGCCTGTCTAAATGCCTTTCCTATTGTCTGCCTAATTGCCTGCCTAATAAACTGCCTAATTGCTTTCCTAATAAACTGCCTAATTGCCTGCCTAATTGCTTGCCTTATTGCCTGCCTAATTGCCTGCCTAATTGCCTGCCTAATTGCCCGCATAATAAACTCCTTAATTACCTGCCTAATTAACTGCCTTATTGCCTGCCTAATTGCCTACCTAATTGTATGCATAATTAACTGCCTAATTAGCTGCTTAATTAAATGCCTAATTGCCTGCCTAATTAAGTGCCTAATTAACTGCTAATTGCCTGCTTAATTGCTTGCCTAATAAACTGCCTAATTGCCCGCTTAATTGACTGCCTAATTAACTGCCTTATTGCCTGTCTAATTGCCTGACTTATTGTATGACTAATTAACTGCCTAATTGCCTGCCTAATTAACTGCCTAATTGCCTTTCTAAAAACTGCCTTACTGCATGCCTGCCTAATTGCTTGCCTAATTGCGTGCCTTATTGCCTGCCTAATTGCCTGCCTAATTGCCTGCCTAATTACCTGCCTTATTGCCTGCATAATTGCCTATCTAATTGCCTGCGTAATTGTATGCCTAATCAACTGCCTAATTGCCTGCCTAATTTACTGCCTAATTGCCTGCTTAATTGCCTGCCTAATTGCCTGCCTAATTAACTGCCATATTGCCTGTCTAATTGCCTGCCTAATTAACTGCCTAATTGCCTGCCTAATTGCCTGCCTAATTGCCTGCCTAATTAACTTTCTAATTGCCTGCCTTAATGCCTGCCTAATTGCCTACCTAATTGCCTGCCTAATTGCCTGCCTAATTGCCTGCCTATTTGCCTGCCTGTCTAAATGCCTGCCTTATTGTCTGCATAATTGCCTGCCTAATTGCCTGCCTAATTGCCTGCATAATTGCCTGCCTAATTAGCTGCCTAATTGCCTGCCTTATTGCCTGCCTAAATGCCTTCTAATTGCCTGCCTAATTGCCTGCCTGCCTATTTGCCTGCCTATTTGCCTGCCTAATTAACTGCCTAATTGCCTGTCTAATTGCCTGCCTAATGAACTGCCTAATTAACTGCCTTATTGCCTTGCTAATTAACTGCCTAACTGCCTGCCTAATTGCCTGCCTAATTAACAGCCTAATAGCCTGCCTAATTACCTGCCTAATTGCCTGTCTAATTGCCTGCCTAATTGCCTGCCAAATTGCCTGCCTGTCTAAATGCCTGCCTTATTGCCAGCCTAATTGCCTGTTTAATAAACTGCCTAATTGCCTGCCTAATTAAGTGCCTAATTGCCTGCCTTATAAACTGCTTAATTGCCTGCCTAATTGTTTGCCTGTCTAAAAGTCTGCCTAATTGCTTCCCTAATTGCCTGCCTAATTAACTGCCTTATTGCTTGCCTAATTAAATGCCTAATTGCCTGCCTAATTGCCTGCTTAATTGCCTGCCTGCCTAATTGCCTGCCTAATTGCCTGCCAAATTGCCTGCCTGTCTATATGCCTGCCTTATTGCCAGCCTAATTGCCTGCCTAATAAACTGCCTAATTGCTTGCCTAATTAAGTGCCTAATTAACTGCCTAATTGCCTGCCTTATTATTTGCTTAATTGCCTGCCTAATTGTTTGCCTGTCTAAAAGTCTGCCTAATTGCCTGCCTAAGTGTCTGCCTAATTAACTGCCTAATTGCCTGCCTAATAAACTGGCTAATTACCTGCGTAATTATCTGCCTAATAAACTGCCTAATTACCTGCCAAATTGCCTGCCTAATTCCCTGCCTAAATAAATGCGTAATTGCCTGCCTAATTAACTGCCTAATTGTCTAGCTTATTGCCTGCCTAATTGTATGCCTTATTAACTGCCTAATTGCCTGCCTAATTAACTGCCTAATTGTTAGCAAATTGCCTGCCTAATTGCCTGCCTAATTACCTGCCTTATTACCTGCCTAATTGATTGCCTAATTGTTTGCCTGTCGATAGCCTGCCTAATTGCCTGCCTAAGTGCCTGCCTAATTAACTGCCTAATTGCCTGCCTAATTAACTGCCTAATTGCCTGCCTAATTAACTGCCGAATTGCCTGCCTAATTATCTGCCTAATTGCCTGCCTAATTAACTGCCTATATGCAAACCTAATTAAGTGCCTAATTAACTGCCAAATTTCCTGCCTAATTTCCTGCCTAATTGCCTGCCTAATTGCCTGCCAAATTGCCTGCCTGTCTAAATGCCTGCCTTATTGCCAGCCTAATTGCCTGTTTAATAAACTGCCTAATTGCCTGCCTAATTAAGTGCCTAATTGCCTGCCTTATTAACTGCTTAATTGCCTGCCTAATTGTTTGCCTGTCTAAAAGTCTGCCTAATTTCTTCCCTAATTGTCTGCCTAATTAACTGCCTTATTGCTTGCCTAATTAAATGCCTAATTGCCTGCCTAATTGCCTGCTTAATTGCCTGCCTTCTAATTGCCTGCCTAATTGCCTGCCAAATTGCCTGCCTGTCTATATGCCTGCCTTATTGCCAGCCTAATTGCCTGCCTAATAAACTGCCTAATTGCTTGCCTAATTAAGTGCCTAATTAACTGCCTAATTGCCTGCCTTATTATTTGCTTAATTGCCTGCCTAATTGTTTGCCTGTCTAAAAGTCTGCCTAATTGCCTGCCTAAGTGTCTGCCTAATTAACTGCCTAATTGCCTGCCTAATAAACTGGCTAATTACCTGCGTAATTATCTGCCTAATAAACTGCCTAATTACCTGCCAAATTGCCTGCCTAATTCCCTGCCTAAATAAATGCGTAATTGCCTGCCTAATTAACTGCCTAATTGTCTATCTTATTGCCTGCCTAATTGTATGCCTTATTAACTGCCTAATTGACTGCCCAATTGCCTGCCTAATTGCCTGCCTAATTTCCTGCATAATTACTTGCCTATTTAACTACCTAATTGCCCGCTAAATTTCCTGCCTAATTTACGCCCTAATTAACTGCCTAATTGCCTGCCTTATTAACTGCCTAAATGCCTGCCTAATTAACTGCCTAATTGCCTGCCTAATTAACTGCCTAATTAACTGCCTAATTGCCTGCCTTATTAACTGCTTAATTGCCTGCCTAATTGTTTGCCTGTCTAAAAGTCTGCCTAATTGCCTGCCTTATTAACTGCTTAATTGCCTGCCTAATTGTTTGCCTGTCTAAAAGTCTGCCTAATTGCCTGCCTAAGTGCCTTTCTAAAAACTGCCTAATTGCCTTTCTAAAAACTGCCTAATTACCTGCCTGCCTAATTGCCTGCCTATTTGCGTGCCTTATTGCCTGCCTAATTGCCTTATTTATTTCCTGCCTAATTACCGGCCTAATTGCCTGTCCAATTGCCTGCCTAATTGCCTGCCTAATTAACTGCCTTATTGCCTGCCTAATTGCCTATCAAATTGCCTGCGTAATTGTATGCCTAATTTATTGCTTAATTGCCTGCCTAATTTACTGCCTAATTGCCCGCTTAATTGCCTGCCTAATTGCCTGCGTAATTAACTGCCATATTGCCTGTCTAATTGCCTGCCTAATTGTATGCCTTATTAACTGCCAAATTACCTGCCTAATTAACTCCCTAAATAACTTTCTAATTGCCTGCCTAATTGCCTGCCTAAATAACTTTCTAATTGCCTGCCTTAATGCCTGCCTAATTGCCTACCTAATTGCCTGCCTAATTGCCTGCCTATTTGCCTGCCTGTCTAAATGCCTGCCTTATTGTCTGCCTAATTGCCTGCCTAATAAACTGCCTAATTGCTTGCCTAATTGCTTGCCTAATTAACTGCCAAATTGCCTGCCTAATTAACTGCCCAATTGCCTGCCTTATTAACTGCTTAATTGCCTGCCTAATTAACTGCCTATTTGCCTGACTAATTGCCTGCTTTATTGCTTGCCTAATTAACTGCCCAAATGCCTGCCTTATTGCCTGCCTAATTGCCTGCCTAATTGCCTGCCTAATAAACTGCCTAATTGCCTTTCTAAAAACTGCCTAATTGCCTGCCTGCCTAATTGCCTGCCTATTTGCGTGCCCTATTGCCTGCCTAATTGCCTGCCTAATTGCCTTATTTATTTTCTGCCTAATTACCTGCCTAATTGCCTGTCTAATTGCCTACCTGATTGCCTGCCTAATTAACTGCTTTATTGCCTGCCTAATTGCCTATCTAATTGCCTGTGTAATTGTATGCCTTATTACTGCATAATTGCCTGCCTAATTTACCGCCTAATTGCCCGCTTAATTGCCTGCCTAATTGCCTGCCTAATTAACTGCCATATTGCCTGTCTAATTGCCTGCCTAATTGTATGCCTTATTAACTGCCTAATTGCCCGCCTAATTAACTGCCTAATTGCCCGCTTAATTGCCTGCCTAATTGCCTGCATTATTAACTGCCTTATTGCCTGCCTAATTGCCTATCTAATTTCCTGTGTAATTGTATGCCTTATTACTGCATAATTGCCTGCCTAATTTACCGCCTAATTGCCCGCTTAATTGCCTGCCTAATTGCCTGCCTAATTAACTGCCATATTGCCTGTCTAATTGCCTGCCTAATTGTATGCCTTATTAACTGCCTAATTGCCCGCCTAATTAACTGCCTAATTGCCCGCTTAATTGCCTGCCTAATTGCCTGCCTAATTAACTGCCTTAATGCCTGCCTAATTGCCTGTCTAATTAACTGCCTATTGCCTGCCTAATTGCCTATCTAAATGCCTGCCTAATTGTATGCCTAATTAACTGCCTAATTGACCGCTTAATTAACTGCTTTATTGCCTGCCTAATTGCCTGCCTTATTGCTTGCCTAATTAACTGCCCAATTGCCTGCCTCATTGCCTGCCTAATTGCCTGCCTAATTGCCTGCCTAATAAACTGCCTAATTGCCTTTCTAAAAACTGCCTAATTGCCTGCCTATTTGCGTGCCTTTTTGCCTGCCTAATTGCCTGCCTAATTGCCTTATTTATTTCCTGCCTAATTACCTGCCTAATTGCCTGTATAATTGCCTGCCTGATTGCCTGCCTAATTAACTGCCTTATTGCCTGCCTAATTGCCAATCTAATTGCCTGCGTAATTGTATGCCTAATCAACTGCCTTATTGCCTGTCTAATTGCCTGACTTATTGTATGCCTAATTAACTGCCTAATTGCCTGCCTAATTAACTGCCCAATTGCCTGCCTTATTAACTGCCTAATTGCCTGCTTAATTTCCTGCATAATTAGTTGCCTAATTAACTACCTAATTGCCCGCTAAATTTCCTGCCTAATTGCCGCCCTAATTAACTGCCTAATTGCCTGCCTTATTAATTGCCTAAATGCCTGCCTAATTAACTGCCTAATTGCCTGCCTAATTAACTGCCTAATTAACTGCCTAATTGCCTGCCTTATTAACTGCTTAATTGCCTGCCTAATTGTTTGCCTGTCTAAAAGTCTGCCTAATTGCCTGCCTAAGTGCCTTTCTAAAAACTGCCTAATTGCCTTTCTAAAACTGCCTAATTTCCTGCCTGCCTAATTGCCTGCCTATTTGCGTGCCTTATTGCCTGCCTAATTGCCTTATTTATTTCCTGCCTAATTACCTACCTAATTGCCTGTCCAATTGCCTGCCTAATTGCCTGCCTAATTAACTGCCTTTTTGCCTGCCTAATTGCCTATCAAATTGCCTGCGTAATTGTATGCCTAATTTATTGCTTAATTGCCTGCCTAATTTACTGCCTAATTGCCCGCTTAATTGCCTGCCTAATTGCCTGCCTAATTAACTCCCTATATAACTTTCTAATTGCCTGCCTAATTGCCTGCCTAAATAACTTTCTAATTGCCTGCCTTAATGCCTGCCTAATTGCCTACCTAATTGCCTGCCTAATTGCCTGCCTATTTGCCTGCCTGTCTAAATGCCTGCCTTATTGTCTGCCTTATTGCCTGCCTAATAAACTGCCTAATTGCCTGCCTAATTGCTTGCCTAATTAACTGCCTAATTGCCTGCCTAATTAACTGCCCAATTGCCTGCCTTATTAACTGCTTAATTGCCTGCCTAATTAACTGCCTAATTGCCTGCCTAATTGCCTGCCTTATTGCTTGCCTAATTAACTGCCCAAATGCCTGCCTTATTGCCTGCCTAATTGCCTGCCTAATAAACTGCCTAATTGCCTTTCTAAAAACTGCCTAAATCCTGCCTGCCTAATTGCCTGCCTATTTGCGTGCCTTATTGCCTGCCTAATTGCCTTATTTATTTCCTGCCTAATTACCTGCCTAATTGCCTGTCTAATTGCCTACCTGATTGCCTGCCTAATTAACTGCCTTATTGCCTGCCTATATGCCTATCTAATTGCCTGTGTAATTGTATGCCTTATTACTGCATAATTGCCTGCCTAATTTACTGCCTAATTGCCCGCTTAATTGCCTGCCTAATTGCCTGCCTAATTAACTGCCATATTGCCTGTCTAATTGCCTGCCTAATTGTATGCCTTATTAACTGCCTAATTGCCCGCCTAATTAACTGCCTAATTGCCCGCTTAATTGCCTGCCTAATTGCCTGCCTAATTGCTTGCCTAATTGCCTTATTAATTTCCTGCTTAATTACCTGCCTAATTGCCTTATTAATTTCCTGCTTAATTACCTGCCTAATTGCCTGTCTAATTGCCTGCCTAATTAACTGCCTAATTGCCTGCTTAATTACCTGCCTAATTGTGTGCCTAATTAACTGCCTAATTGCATGCATAATTGCATGCCTAATTGACTGCCTAATTGCCTGCCTAATTAACTGCCCAATTGCCTGCCTTATTGCCTGCCTAATTGCCTGCCTAATTACCTGCCTTATTACCTGCCTAATTGATTGCCTAATTGTTTGCCTGTCTAATAGCCTGATAAAATTGCCTGCCTAAGTGCCTGCCTATTTAACTGCCTAATTGCCTGCCTAATAAACTACCTAATTGCCTGCCTAATTAAGTGCCTAATTAACTGCCTAATTGACTATCTTATTGCCTGCCTAATTGTATGCCTTATTAACTGCCTAATTGCCTGCCTAATTAACTGCCTAATTGCCAGCTTAATTGCCTGCCTAATTACCTGCCTAATTTTAGCTTAATTGCCTGCCTAATTGCCTGCCTAATTAACTGCCTTAATGCCTGCCTTATTGCCTATCTAATTGCCTCCCTTATTGTATGCCTAATTAAGTACCTAACTGCCTGCCTAATTAACTGCCTAATTGCCTGCCTAATTAAGTGCGTAATATACTGGCTAATTACCTGCGTTATTATCTGCCTAATAAACTGCCTAATTACCTGCCAAATTGCCTGCCTAATTCCCTGCCTAAATAAATGCGTAATTGCCTGCCTAATTAACTGCCTAATTGTCTATCTTATTGCCTGCCTAATTGTATGCCTTATTAACTGCCTAATTGCCTGCCTAATTAACTGCCTAATTGCCTGCCTAATAAAGTGCATAATTAACTGCCTAATTGCCAGCTTAATTGCCTGCCTAATTAACTGCCTAATTGTTAGCTAATTGCCTGCCTAATTGCCTGCCTAATGACCTGCCTTATTACCTGCCTAATTGATTGCCTAATTGTTTGCCTGTCTAATAGCCTGCCTAATTGCCTGCCTAATTGCTTGCCTAAGTGCCTGCCTAATTAACTGCCTAATTGCCTGCCTAATTAACTGCCTAATTGCCTGCCTAATTATCTGCCTAATTGCCTGCCTAATTAACTGCCTATATGCAAACCTAATTAAGTGCCTAATTGACTGCCAAATTTCCTGCCTAATTTCCTGCCTAATTAACTGCCTAATTGTCTGCATAATTATCTGCCTGTCTAATTTCCTGCCTAATTGCCTGCCTAAGTGCCTGCCTAATTAACTGCCTAATTGCTTGCCTAATTAACTGCCTAATTGCCTTCCTTATTGCCTGCCTAAATAAATGCCTAATTGCCTACCTTATTAACTGCCTAATTAACTGCTTAATTGCCTGCCTAATTAACTGCCTAATTGCCTGCCTAATTGACTGCCCAATTGCCTGCCTAATTGCCTGCCTAATCCTGCATAATTACTTGCCTATTTAACGACCTAATTGCCCGCTAAATTTCCTGCCTAATTGCCGCCCTAATTAACTGCCTAATTGCCTGCCTTATTAACTGCCTAAATGCCTGCCTAATTAACTGCCTAATTGCCTGCCTAATTAACTGCCTAATTAACTGCCTAATTGCCTGCCTTATTAACTGCTTAATTGCCTGCCTAATTGTTTGCCTGTCTAAAAGTCTGCCTAATTGCCTGCCTAAGTGCCTTTCAAAAACTGCCTAATTGCCTTTCTAAAAACTGCCTTATTGCCTGCCTGCCTAATTGCCTGCCTATTTGCGTGCCTTATTGCCTGCCTAATTGCCTTATTTATTTCCTGCCTAATTACCTGCCTAATTGCCTGTCCAATTGCCTGCCTAATTGCCTGTCCAATTGCCCGCTTAATTGCCTGCCTAATTGCCTGCCTAATTAACTGCCATATTGCCTGTCTAATTGCCTGCCTAATTGTATGCCTTATTAACTGCCAAATTGCCTGCCTAATTAACTCCCTAAATAACTTTCTAATTGCCTGCCTAATTGCCTGCCTAAATAACTTTCTAATTGCCTGCCTTAATGCCTGCCTAATTGCCTACCTAATTGCCTGCCTAATTGCCTGCCTAATTGCTTGCCTAATTAACTGCCTAATTGCCTGCCTAATTAACTGCCCAATTGCCTGCCTTATTAACTGCTTAATTGCCTGCCTAATTAACTGCCTAATTGCCTGCCTAATTGCCTGCCTTATTGCTTGCCTAATTAACTGCCCAAATACCTGCCTTATTGCCTGCCTAATTGCCTGCCTAATTGCCTTATTTATTTCCTGCCTAATTACCTACCTAATATCCTGTCCAATTGCCTGCCTAATTGTCTGCCTAATTAACTGCCTTTTTGCCTGCCTAATTGCCTATCAAATTGCCTGCGTAATTGTATGCCTAATTTATTGCTTAATTGCCTGCCTAATTTACTGCCTAATTGCCCGCTTAATTGCCTGCCTATTTGCCTGCCTAATTGTATGCCTTATTAACTGCCAAATTGCCTGCCTAATTAACTCCCTAAATAACTTTCTAATTGCCTGCCTAATTGCCTGCCTAATTAACTGCCTTATTGCCTGCCTAATTGCCTGTCTAATTAACTGCCTATTGCCTGCCTAATTGCCTATCTAAATGCCTGCCTAAATGTATGCCTAATTAACTGCCTAATTGACCGCTTAATTGCCTGCCTAATTGCCTCCTTAATTAACTGCTTTATTGCCTGCCTAATTGCCTGCCTTATTGCTTGCCTAATTAACTGCCCAATTGCCTGCCTCATTGCCTGCCTAATTGCCTGCCTTATTGCCTGCCTAATAAACTGCCTAATTGCCTTTCTAAAAACTGCCTAATTGCCTGCCTGCCTAATTGCCTGCCTATTTGCGTGCCTTATTGCCTGCCTAATTGCCTGCCTAATTGCCTTATTTATTTCCTGCCTAATTACCTGCCTAATTGCCTGTCTAATTGCCTGCCTGATTGCCTGCCTAATTAACTGCCTTATTGCCTGCCTAATTGCCTATCTAATTGCCTGCGTAATTGTATGCCTTATTAACTGCATAATTGCCTGCCTAATTTACTGCCTAATTGCCCGCTTAATTGCCTGCCTAATTAACTGCCATATTGTCTGTCTAATTGCCTGCCTAATTGCCTGCCTAATTTCCTGCTTAATTGCCTGCCTAATTAACTGCCTAATTGCCTGCCTAATTGACTGCCCAATTGCCTGCCTAATTGCCTGCCTAATTTCCTGCATAATTACTTGCCTAATTAACTACCTAATTGCCCGCTTAATTTCCTGCCTAATTGCCGCCCTAATTAACTGCCTAATTGCCTGCCTTATTAACTGCCTAAATGCCTGCCTAATTAACTGCCTAATTGCCTGCCTAATTAACTGCCTAATTAACTGCCTAATTGCCTGCCTTATTAACTGCTTAATTGCCTGCCTAATTGTTTGCCTGTCTAAAAGTCTGCCTAATTGCCTGCCTAAGTGCCTTTCTAAAAACTGCCTAATTGCCTTTCTAAAACTGCCTAATTGCCTGCCTGCCTAATTGCCTGCCTATTTGCGTGCCTTATTGCCTGCCTAATTGCCTTATTTATTTCCTGCCTAATTACCTACCTAATTGCCTGTCCAATTGCCTGCCTAATTGCCTGCCTAATTAACTGCCTTTTTGCCTGCCTAATTGCCTATCAAATTGCCTGCGTAATTGTATGCCTAATTTATTGCTTAATTTCCTGCCTAATTTACTGCCTAATTGCCCGCTTAATTGCCTGCCTAATTGCCTGCCTAATTAACTGCCATATTGCCTGTCTAATTGCCTGCCTAATTGTATGCCTTATTAACTGCCAAATTGCCTGCCTAATTAACTCCCTAAATAACTTTCTAATTGCCTGCCTAATTGCCTGCCTAAATAACTTTCTAATTGCTTGCCTTAATGCCTGCCTAATTGCCTACCTAATTGCCTGCCTAATTGCCTGCCTATTTGCCTGCCTGTCCAAATGCCTGCCTTATTGTCTGCCTAATTGCCTGCCTAATAAACTGCCTAATTGCCTGCCTAATTGCTTGCCTAATTAACTGCCTAATTGCCTGCCTAATTAACTGCCCAATTGCCTGCCTTATTAACTGCTTAATTGCCTGCCTAATTAACTGCCTAATTGCCTGCCTTATTGCTTGCCTAATTAACTGCCCAAATACCTGCCTTATTGCCTGCCTAATTGCCTGCCTAATTGCCTTATTTATTTCCTGCCTAATTACCTACCTAATTGCCTGTCCAATTGCCTGCCTAATTGTCTGCCTAATTAACTGCCTTTTTGCCTGCCTAATTGCCTATCAAATTGCCTGCGTAATTGTATGCCTAATTTATTGCTTAATTGCCTGCCTAATTTACTGCCTAATTGCCCGCTTAATTGCCTGCCTAATTGCCTGCCTAATTAACTGCCATATTGCCTGTCTAATTGCCTGCCTAATTGTATGCCTTATTAACTGCCAAATTGCCTGCCTAATTAACTCCCTAAATAACTTTCTAATTGCCTCCTAATTGCCTGCCTAAATAACTTTCTAATTGCTTGCCTTAATGCCTGCCTAATTGCCTACCTAATTGCCTGCCTAATTGCCTGCCTATTTGCCTGCCTGTCTAAATGCCTGCCTTATTGTCTGCCTAATTGCCTGCCTAATAAACTGCCTAATTGCCTGCCTAATTGCTTGCCTTATTAACTGCCTAATTGCCTGCCTAATTAACTGCCCAATTGCCTGCCTTATTAACTGCTTAATTGCCTGCCTAATTAAATGCCTAATTGCCTGCCTAATTGCCTGCCTAATTGCCTGCTTAATTGCCTGCCTGCCTAATTGCCTGCCTAATTGCCTGCCAAATTGCCTGCCTGTCTATATGCCTGCCTTATTGCCAGCCTAATTGCCTGCCTAATAAACTGCCTAATTGCTTGCCTAATTAAGTGCCTAATTAACTGCCTAATTGCCTGCCTTATTATTTGCTTAATTGCCTGCCTAATTGTTTGCCTGTCTAAAAGTCTGCCTAATTGCCTGCCTAAGTGTCTGCCTAATTAACTGCCTAATTGCCTGCCTAATAAACTGGCTAATTACCTGCGTAATTATCTGCCTAATAAACTGCCTAATTACCTGCCAAATTGCCTGCCTAATTCCCTGCCTAAATAAATGCGTAATTGCCTGCCTAATTAACTGCCTAATTGTCTAGCTTATTGCCTGCCTAATTGTATGCCTTATTAACTGCCTAATTGCCTGCCTAATTAACTGCCTAATTGTTAGCAAATTGCCTGCCTAATTGCCTGCCTAATTACCTGCCTTATTACCTGCCTAATTGATTGCCTAATTGTTTGCCTGTCGAATAGCCTGCCTAATTGCCTGCCTAAGTGCCTGCCTAATTAACTGCCTAATTGCCTGCCTAATTAACTGCCTAATTGCCTGCCTAATTAACTGCCGAATTGCCTGCCTAATTATCTGCCTAATTGCCTGCCTAATTAACTGCCTATATGCAAACCTAATTAAGTGCCTAATTAACTGCCAAATTTCCTGCCTAATTTCCTGCCTAATTGCCTGCCTAATTGCCTGCCAAATTGCCTGCCTGTCTAAATGCCTGCCTTATTGCCAGCCTAATTGCCTGTTTAATAAACTGCCTAATTGCCTGCCTAATTAAGTGCCTAATTGCCTGCCTTATTAACTGCTTAATTGCCTGCCTAATTGTTTGCCTGTCTAAAAGTCTGCCTAATTGCTTCCCTAATTGTCTGCCTAATTAACTGCCTTATTGCTTGCCTAATTAAATGCCTAATTGCCTGCCTAATTGCCTGCTTAATTGCCTGCCTTCTAATTGCCTGCCTAATTGCCTGCCAAATTGCCTGCCTGTCTATATGCCTGCCTTATTGCCAGCCTAATTGCCTGCCTAATAAACTGCCTAATTGCTTGCCTAATTAAGTGCCTAATTAACTGCCTAATTGCCTGCCTTATTATTTGCTTAATTGCCTGCCTAATTGTTTGCCTGTCTAAAAGTCTGCCTAATTGCCTGCCTAAGTGTCTGCCTAATTAACTGCCTAATTGCCTGCCTAATAAACTGGCTAATTACCTGCGTAATTATCTGCCTAATAAACTGCCTAATTACCTGCCAAATTGCCTGCCTAATTCCCTGCCTAAATAAATGCGTAATTGCCTGCCTAATTAACTGCCTAATTGTCTATCTTATTGCCTGCCTAATTGTATGCCTTATTAACTGCCTAATTGACTGCCCAATTGCCTGCCTAATTGCCTGCCTAATTTCCTGCATAATTACTTGCCTATTTAACTACCTAATTGCCCGCTAAATTTCCTGCCTAATTTACGCCCTAATTAACTGCCTAATTGCCTGCCTTATTAACTGCCTAAATGCCTGCCTAATTAACTGCCTAATTGCCTGCCTAATTAACTGCCTAATTAACTGCCTAATTGCCTGCCTTATTAACTGCTTAATTGCCTGCCTAATTGTTTGCCTGTCTAAAAGTCTGCCTAATTGCCTGCCTTATTAACTGCTTAATTGCCTGCCTAATTGTTTGCCTGTCTAAAAGTCTGCCTAATTGCCTGCCTAAGTGCCTTTCTAAAAACTGCCTAATTGCCTTTCTAAAAACTGCCTAATTACCTGCCTGCCTAATTGCCTGCCTATTTGCGTGCCTTATTGCCTGCCTAATTGCCTTATTTATTTCCTGCCTAATTACCGGCCTAATTGCCTGTCCAATTGCCTGCCTAATTGCCTGCCTAATTAACTGCCTTATTGCCTGCCTAATTGCCTATCAAATTGCCTGCGTAATTGTATGCCTAATTTATTGCTTAATTGCCTGCCTAATTTACTGCCTAATTGCCCGCTTAATTGCCTGCCTAATTGCCTGCGTAATTAACTGCCATATTGCCTGTCTAATTGCCTGCCTAATTGTATGCCTTATTAACTGCCAAATTACCTGCCTAATTAACTCCCTAAATAACTTTCTAATTGCCTGCCTAATTGCCTGCCTAAATAACTTTCTAATTGCCTGCCTTAATGCCTGCCTAATTGCCTACCTAATTGCCTGCCTAATTGCCTGCCTATTTGCCTGCCTGTCTAAATGCCTGCCTTATTGTCTGCCTAATTGCCTGCCTAATAAACTGCCTAATTGCTTGCCTAATTGCTTGCCTAATTAACTGCCAAATTGCCTGCCTAATTAACTGCCCAATTGCCTGCCTTATTAACTGCTTAATTGCCTGCCTAATTAACTGCCTATTTGCCTGACTAATTGCCTGCTTTATTGCTTGCCTAATTAACTGCCCAAATGCCTGCCTTATTGCCTGCCTAATTGCCTGCCTAATTGCCTGCCTAATAAACTGCCTAATTGCCTTTCTAAAAACTGCCTAATTGCCTGCCTGCCTAATTGCCTGCCTATTTGCGTGCCCTATTGCCTGCCTAATTGCCTGCCTAATTGCCTTATTTATTTTCTGCCTAATTACCTGCCTAATTGCCTGTCTAATTGCCTACCTGATTGCCTGCCTAATTAACTGCTTTATTGCCTGCCTAATTGCCTATCTAATTGCCTGTGTAATTGTATGCCTTATTACTGCATAATTGCCTGCCTAATTTACCGCCTAATTGCCCGCTTAATTGCCTGCCTAATTGCCTGCCTAATTAACTGCCATATTGCCTGTCTAATTGCCTGCCTAATTGTATGCCTTATTAACTGCCTAATTGCCCGCCTAATTAACTGCCTAATTGCCCGCTTAATTGCCTGCCTAATTGCCTGCATTATTAACTGCCTTATTGCCTGCCTAATTGCCTATCTAATTTCCTGTGTAATTGTATGCCTTATTACTGCATAATTGCCTGCCTAATTTACCGCCTAATTGCCCGCTTAATTGCCTGCCTAATTGCCTGCCTAATTAACTGCCATATTGCCTGTCTAATTGCCTGCCTAATTGTATGCCTTATTAACTGCCTAATTGCCCGCCTAATTAACTGCCTAATTGCCCGCTTAATTGCCTGCCTAATTGCCTGCCTAATTAACTGCCTTAATGCCTGCCTAATTGCCTGTCTAATTAACTGCCTATTGCCTGCCTAATTGCCTATCTAAATGCCTGCCTAATTGTATGCCTAATTAACTGCCTAATTGACCGCTTAATTAACTGCTTTATTGCCTGCCTAATTGCCTGCCTTATTGCTTGCCTAATTAACTGCCCAATTGCCTGCCTCATTGCCTGCCTAATTGCCTGCCTAATTGCCTGCCTAATAAACTGCCTAATTGCCTTTCTAAAAACTGCCTAATTGCCTGCCTATTTGCGTGCCTTTTTGCCTGCCTAATTGCCTGCCTAATTGCCTTATTTATTTCCTGCCTAATTACCTGCCTAATTGCCTGTATAATTGCCTGCCTGATTGCCTGCCTAATTAACTGCCTTATTGCCTGCCTAATTGCCAATCTAATTGCCTGCGTAATTGTATGCCTAATCAACTGCCTTATTGCCTGTCTAATTGCCTGACTTATTGTATGCCTAATTAACTGCCTAATTGCCTGCCTAATTAACTGCCCAATTGCCTGCCTTATTAACTGCCTAATTGCCTGCTTAATTTCCTGCATAATTAGTTGCCTAATTAACTACCTAATTGCCCGCTAAATTTCCTGCCTAATTGCCGCCCTAATTAACTGCCTAATTGCCTGCCTTATTAATTGCCTAAATGCCTGCCTAATTAACTGCCTAATTGCCTGCCTAATTAACTGCCTAATTAACTGCCTAATTGCCTGCCTTATTAACTGCTTAATTGCCTGCCTAATTGTTTGCCTGTCTAAAAGTCTGCCTAATTGCCTGCCTAAGTGCCTTTCTAAAAACTGCCTAATTGCCTTTCTAAAACTGCCTAATTTCCTGCCTGCCTAATTGCCTGCCTATTTGCGTGCCTTATTGCCTGCCTAATTGCCTTATTTATTTCCTGCCTAATTACCTACCTAATTGCCTGTCCAATTGCCTGCCTAATTGCCTGCCTAATTAACTGCCTTTTTGCCTGCCTAATTGCCTATCAAATTGCCTGCGTAATTGTATGCCTAATTTATTGCTTAATTGCCTGCCTAATTTACTGCCTAATTGCCCGCTTAATTGCCTGCCTAATTGCCTGCCTAATTAACTGCCATATTGCCTGTCTAATTGCCTGCCTAATTGTATGCCTTATTAACTGCCAAATTGCCTGCCTAATTAACTCCCTATATAACTTTCTAATTGCCTGCCTAATTGCCTGCCTAAATAACTTTCTAATTGCCTGCCTTAATGCCTGCCTAATTGCCTACCTAATTGCCTGCCTAATTGCCTGCCTATTTGCCTGCCTGTCTAAATGCCTGCCTTATTGTCTGCCTTATTGCCTGCCTAATAAACTGCCTAATTGCCTGCCTAATTGCTTGCCTAATTAACTGCCTAATTGCCTGCCTAATTAACTGCCCAATTGCCTGCCTTATTAACTGCTTAATTGCCTGCCTAATTAACTGCCTAATTGCCTGCCTAATTGCCTGCCTTATTGCTTGCCTAATTAACTGCCCAAATGCCTGCCTTATTGCCTGCCTAATTGCCTGCCTAATAAACTGCCTAATTGCCTTTCTAAAAACTGCCTAAATCCTGCCTGCCTAATTGCCTGCCTATTTGCGTGCCTTATTGCCTGCCTAATTGCCTTATTTATTTCCTGCCTAATTACCTGCCTAATTGCCTGTCTAATTGCCTACCTGATTGCCTGCCTAATTAACTGCCTTATTGCCTGCCTATATGCCTATCTAATTGCCTGTGTAATTGTATGCCTTATTACTGCATAATTGCCTGCCTAATTTACTGCCTAATTGCCCGCTTAATTGCCTGCCTAATTGCCTGCCTAATTAACTGCCATATTGCCTGTCTAATTGCCTGCCTAATTGTATGCCTTATTAACTGCCTAATTGCCCGCCTAATTAACTGCCTAATTGCCCGCTTAATTGCCTGCCTAATTGCCTGCCTAATTGCTTGCCTAATTGCCTTATTAATTTCCTGCTTAATTACCTGCCTAATTGCCTTATTAATTTCCTGCTTAATTACCTGCCTAATTGCCTGTCTAATTGCCTGCCTAATTAACTGTCTAATTGCCTGCTTAATTACCTGCCTAATTGTGTGCCTAATTAACTGCCTAATTGCATGCATAATTGCATGCCTAATTGACTGCCTAATTGCCTGCCTAATTAACTGCCCAATTGCCTGCCTTATTGCCTGCCTAATTGCCTGCCTAATTACCTGCCTTATTACCTGCCTAATTGATTGCCTAATTGTTTGCCTGTCTAATAGCCTGATAAAATTGCCTGCCTAAGTGCCTGCCTATTTAACTGCCTAATTGCCTGCCTAATAAACTACCTAATTGCCTGCCTAATTAAGTGCCTAATTAACTGCCTAATTGACTATCTTATTGCCTGCCTAATTGTATGCCTTATTAACTGCCTAATTGCCTGCCTAATTAACTGCCTAATTGCCAGCTTAATTGCCTGCCTAATTACCTGCCTAATTTTAGCTTAATTGCCTGCCTAATTGCCTGCCTAATTAACTGCCTTAATGCCTGCCTTATTGCCTATCTAATTGCCTCCCTTATTGTATGCCTAATTAAGTACCTAACTGCCTGCCTAATTAACTGCCTAATTGCCTGCCTAATTAAGTGCGTAATATACTGGCTAATTACCTGCGTTATTATCTGCCTAATAAACTGCCTAATTACCTGCCAAATTGCCTGCCTAATTCCCTGCCTAAATAAATGCGTAATTGCCTGCCTAATTAACTGCCTAATTGTCTATCTTATTGCCTGCCTAATTGTATGCCTTATTAACTGCCTAATTGCCTGCCTAATTAACTGCCTAATTGCCTGCCTAATAAAGTGCATAATTAACTGCCTAATTGCCAGCCTTATTGCCTGCCTAATTAACTGCCTAATTGTTAGCTAATTGCCTGCCTAATTGCCTGCCTAATGACCTGCCTTATTACCTGCCTAATTGATTGCCTAATTGTTTGCCTGTCTAATAGCCTGCCTAATTGCCTGCCTAAGTGCCTGCCTAATTAACTGCCTAATTGCCTGCCTAATTAACTGCCTAATTGCCTGCCTAATTATCTGCCTAATTGCCTGCCTAATTAACTGCCTATATGCAAACCTAATTAAGTGCCTAATTAACTGCCAAATTTCCTGCCTAATTTCCTGCCTAATTAACTGCCTAATTGCCTGCATAATTATCTGCCTGTCTAATTTCCTGCCTAATTGCCTGCCTAATTGCCTGCCTAATTAACTGCCTAATTGCCTGCCTAATTAACTGCCTAATTGCCTTCCTAAAAACTGCCTAATTGCCTGTATATTTGCCTGCCTAATAGCCTGCCTAATTGTTGCCTAATTGCCTGCCAAATTGCTTGCCTAATTGCCTGCCTAATTGACTGCCCAATTGCCTGCCTAATTGCCTGCCTAATTTCCTGCATAATTACTTGCCTATTTAACTACCTAATTGCCCGCTAAATTTCCTGCCTAATTGCCGCCCTAATTAACTGCCTAATTGCCTGCCTTATTAACTGCCTAAATGCCTGCCTAATTAACTGCCTGATTGCCTGCCTAATTAACTGCCTAATTAACTGCCTAATTGCCTGCCTTATTAACTGCTTAATTGCCTGCCTAATTGTTTGCCTGTCTAAAAGTCTGCCTAATTGCCTGCCTAAGTGCCTTTCTAAAAACTGCCTAATTGCCTTTCTAAAAACTGCCTAATTGCCTGCCTGCCTAATTGCCTGCCTATTTGCGTGCCTTATTGCCTGCCTAATTGCCTTATTTATTTTCTGCCTAATTACCTGCCTAATTGCCTGTCCAATTGCCTGCCTAATTGCCTGCCTAATTAACTGCATTATTGCCTGCCTAATTGCCTATCAAATTGCCTGCGTAATTGTATGCCTAATTTATTGCTTAATTGCCTGCCTAATTTACTGCCTAATTGCCCGCTTAATTGCCTGCCTAATTGCCTGCCTAATTAACTGCCATATTGCCTGTCTAATTGCCTGCCTAATTGTATGCCTTATTAACTGCCAAATTGCCTGCCTAATTAACTCCCTAAATAACTTTCTAATTGCCTGCCTAATTGCCTGCCTAATTGCCTGCCTAAATAACTTTCTAATTGCCTGCCTTAATGCCTGCCTAATTGCCTACCTAATTGCCTGCCTAATTGCCTGCCTATTTGCCTTCCTGTCTAAATGCCTGCCTTATTGTCTGCCTAATTGCCTGCCTAATAAACTGCCTAATTGCTTGCCTAATTGCTTGCCTAATTAACTGCCAAATTGCCTGCCTAATTAACTGCCCAATTGCCTGCCTTATTAACTGCTTAATTGCCTGCCTAATTAACTGCCTATTTGCCTGCCTAATTGCCTGCCTTATTGCTTGCCTAATTAACTGCCCAAATGCCTGCCTTATTGCCTGCCTAATTGCCTGCCTAATTGCCTGCCTAATAAACTGCCTAATTGCCTTTCTAAAAAATTGCCTAAGTGCCTGCCTGCCTAATTGCCTGCCTATTTGCGTGCCTTATTGCCTGCCTAATTGCCTTATTTATTTCCTGCCTAATTACCTGCCTAATTGCCTGTCTAATTGCCTACCTGATTGCCTGCCTAATTAACTGCCTTATTGCCTGCCTAATTGCCTATCTAATTGCCTGTGTAATTGTATGCCTTATTACTGCATAATTGCCTGCCTAATTTACCGCCTAATTGCCCGCTTAATTGCCTGCCTAATTGCCTGCCTAATTAACTGCCATATTGCCTGTATAATTGCCTGCCTAATTGTATGCCTTATTAACTGCCTAATTGCCCGCCTAATTAACTGCCTAATTGCCCGCTTAATTGCCTGCCTAATTAACTGCCTTATTGCCTGCCTAATTGCCTGTCTAATTAACTGCCTATTGCCTGCCTAATTGCCTATCTAAATGCCTGCCTAATTGTATGCCTAATTAACTGCCTAATTGAACGCTTAATTGCCTGCCTAATTGCCTCCTTAATTAACTGCTTTATTGCCTGCCTAATTGCCTGCCTTATTGCTTGCCTAATTAACTGCCCAATTGCCTGCCTCATTGCCTGCCTAATTGTCTGCCTTATTGCCTGCCTAATAAACTGCCTAATTGCCTTTCTAAAAACTGCCTAATTGCCTGCCTGCCTAATTGCCTGCCTATTTGCGTGCCTTATTGCCTGCCTAATTGCCTGCCTAATTGCCTTATTTATTTCCTGCCTAATTACCTGCCTAATTGCCTGTCTAATTGCCTGCCTGATTGCCTGCCTAATTAACTGCCTTATTGCCTGCCTAATTGCCTATCTAATTGCCTGCGTAATTGTATGCCTTATTAACTGCATAATTGCCTGCCTAATTGCCCGCCTAATTGCCCGCTTAATTGACTGCCTAATTGCCTGCCTAATTAACTGCCATATTGTCTGTCTAATTGCCTGCCTAATTGCCTGCCTAATTTCCTGCTTAATTGCCTGCCTAATTAACTGCCTAATTGCCTGCCTAATTGACTGCCCAATTGCCTGCCTAATTGCCTGCCTAATTTCCTGCATAATTACTTGCCTAATTAACTACCTAATTGCCCGCTTAATTTCCTGCCTAATTGCCGCCCTAATTAACTGCCTAATTGCCTGCCTTATTAACTACCTAAATGCCTGCCTAATTAACTGCCTAATTGCCTGCCTAATTAACTGCCTAATTAACTGCCTAATTGCCTGCCTTATTAACTGCTTAATTGCCTGCCTAATTGTTTGCCTGTCTAAAAGTCTGCCTAATTGCCTGCCTAAGTGCCTTTCTAAAAACTGCCTAATTGCCTTTCTAAAACTGCCTAATTGCCTGCCTGCCTAATTGCCAGCCTATTTGCGTGCCTTATTGCCTGCCTAATTGCCTTATTTATTTCCTGCCTAATTACCTACCTAATTGCCTGTCCAATTGCCTGCCTAATTGCCTGCCTAATTAACTGTCTTTTTGCCTGCCTAATTGCCTATCAAATTGCCTGCGTAATTGTATGCCTAATTTATTGCTTAATTGCCTGCCTAATTTACTGCCTAATTGCCAGCTTAATTGCCTGCCTAATTGCCTGCCTAATTAACTGCCATATTGCCTGTCTAATTGCCTGCCTAATTGTATGCCTTATTAACTGCCAAATTGCCTGCCTAATTAACTCCCTAAATAACTTTCTAATTGCCTGCCTAATTGCCTGCCTAAATAACTTTCTAATTGCCTGCCTTAATGCCTGCCTAATTGCCTGCCTATTTGCCTGCCTGTCTAAATGCCTGCCTTATTGTCTGCCTAATTGCCTGCCTAATAAACTGCCTAATTGCCTGCCTAATTGCTTGCCTAATTAACTGCCTAATTGCCTGCCTAATTAACTGCCCAATTGCCTGCCTTATTAACTGCTTAATTGCCTGCCTAATTAACTGCCTAATTGCCTGCCTTATTGCTTGCCTAATTAACTGCCCAAATACCTGCCTTATTGCCTGCCTAATTGCCTGCCTAATTGCCTGCCTAATAAACTGCCTAATTGCCTTTCTAAAAACTGCCTAAATCCTGCCTGCCTAATTGCCTGCCTATTTGCGTGCCTTATTGCCTGCCTAATTGCCTTATTTATTTCCTGCCTAATTACCTGCCTAATTGCCTGTCTAATTGCCTACCTGATTGCCTGCCTAATTAACTGCCTTATTGCCTGCCTAATTGCCTATCTTATTGCCTGTGTAATTGTATGCCTTATTACTGCATAATTGCCTGCCTAATTTACTGCCTAATTGCCCGCTTAATTGCCTGCCTAATTGCCTGCCTAATTAACTGCCATATTGCCTGTCTAATTGCCTGCCATATTGTATGCCTTATTAACTGCCTAATTGCCCGCCTAATTAACTGCCTAATTGCCCGCTTAATTGCCTGCCTAATTGCCTGCCTAATTAACTGCCTTATTGCCTGCCTAATTGCCTGTCTAATTAACTGCCTATTGCCTGCATAATTGCTTATCTAAATGCCTGCCTAATTGTATGCCTAATTAACTGCCTAATTGACCGCTTAATTGCCTGCCTAATTGCCTCCTTAATTAACTGCTTTATTGCCTGCCTGATTGTATGCCTAATTAACTGCCTAATTGCCTGACTAAATAACTGCCTAATTGCCTGTCTAATTAACTGCCTAATTAACTGCCTAATTGCCTGCCTAATTAACTGCCAAATGGCCTGCCTAATTGCCTGCCTGCTTATTGCCTGCCTGCCTAATTGCCTGCCTAATTGCCTGCCTGCCTAATTGCCTGCCTAATTGCCTGCCTGTCTAAATGCCTGCCTAATTCCCCGCTTAATTGCCTGTCTAATTGCCTGCCTGATTAACTGCCATATTGCCTGTCTAATTGTCTGCTGATTGTATGCCTTATTAACTGCCTAATTGCCTGCCTAATTAACTGCCTAATTGTCTGCCTAATTGCCTTCCTTATTGCCTGCCTAATTAACTTTCTAATTGCCTGCCTTAATGCCTGCCTAATTGCTTACCTAATTGCCTGCCTAATTGCCTGCCTATTTGCCTGCCTGTCTAAATGCCTGCCTTATTGTCTGCCTAATTGCCTGCTAAATTGCCTGCCAAATTGCCTGCCAAATTGCCTGCCTAATTGCCTGCCTAATTAGCTGCCTAATTGCCTGCCTTATTGCCTGCCTAATTGCCTTCCTAATTGCCTGCCTAATTGCCTGCCTGCCTATTTGCCTGCCTGCCTATTTGCCTGCCTATTTGCCTGCCTAATTAACTACCTAATTGCCTGCCTTATTGCCTGCTCAATTGCCTACCTAATTGCCTGCCTAATTGCCTGCCTGCCTAATTGCCTGCCTATTTGCCTGCCTGTCTAAATGCCTGCCTTATTGTCTGCCTAATTGCCTGCCTAATAAACTGCCTAATTAACCGCCTAATAACCTGCTTAATTAACTTCCTAATTAACTGCCTTATTGCCTGCCTTATTGCCTATCTAATTGCCTGCCTAATTGTATGCATAATTAACTGCCTAATTGCTTGCTTAATTACCTGCCTAATTGCCCGCTTAATTGCCTGCCTAATTAACTGCCTTATTGCCTGTCTAATTGCCTGCCTAATTGTATGCCTAATTAACTGCCTAATTGCCTGCCTAATTAACTGCCTAATTGCCTGCCTTATTAACTGCCTAATTAACTGCATAATTGCCTGCCTAATTGCATGCCTGCCTAATAACCTGCCTGCTTATTGCCTGCCTAATTGCCTGCCTGCCTAATTGCCTGCCTAATTGCCTTCCTGTCTTAATTCCAGCCTTATTGCCAGCCAAATTGCCTGCCTAATAAACTGCCTAATTGCCTTCCTAAAAACTGCCTAATTGCCTGCCATATTGCCTGCCTAATTGCTTGCCTAATTGCCTGCCTAATTACCTGCCTAATTGCCTGCCTAATTGCTTCTCTAATTGCCTGCCTAATTACCTGCCTAATTGCCTGCCTAATTGCCTGCCTAATTGCTTCCCTAATTGCCTGCCTAATTAACTGCCTAATTGCCTGCCTAATTAACTGCCTAATTGCCTGCCAAATTGCCTGCCTTATTGCCTGCCTGCCTAATTGCCTGCCTATTTGCCTGCCTGTCTAAATGCCTGCCCTATTGTCTGCCTAATTGCCTGCCTAATAAACTGCCTAATTGCTTTCCTAATAAACTGCCTAATTGCCTGCCTAATTGCTTGCCTTATTGCCTGCCCAATTGCCTGCCTAATTGCCTGCCTAATTGCCCGCATAATAAACTCCTTAATTACCTGCCTAATTAACTGCCTTATTGCCTGCCTAATTGCCTATCTAATTGCCTGCCTAATTGTATGCATAATTAACTGCCTAATTATCTGCTTAATTAAATGCCTAATTGCCTGCCTAATTAAGTGCCTAATTAACTGCTTATTGCCTGCTTAATTGCTTGCCTAATAAACTGCCTAATTGCCCGCTTAATTGACTGCCTAATTAACTGCCTTATTGCCTGTCTAATTGCCTGACTTATTGTATGACTAATTAACTGCCTAATTGCCTGCCTAATTAACTGCCTAATTGCCTTTCTAAAAACTGCCTTATTGCATGCCTGCCTCATTGCTTGCCTAATTGCGTGCCTTATTGCCTGCCTAATTGCCTGCCTAATTGCCTGCCTAATTAACTGCCTTATTGCCTGCATAATTGCCTATCTAATTGCCTGCGTAATTGTATGCCTAATCAACTGCCTAATTGCCTGCCTAATTTACTGCCTAATTGCCCGCTTAATTGCCTGCCTAATTGCCTGCCTAATTAACTGCCATATTGCCTGTCTAATTGCCTGCCTAATAGTATGCCTTTTTTAACTGCCTAATTGCCTGCCTAATTAACTGCCTAATTGCCTGCCTAATTGCCTGCCTAATTGCCTGCCTAATTAACTTTCTAATTGCCTGCCTTAATGCCTGCCTAATGGCCTACCTTATTGCCTGCCTAATTGCCTGCCTAATTGCCTGCCTATTTGCCTGCCTGTCTAAATGCCTGCCTTATTGTCTGCATAATTGCCTGCCTAATTGCCTGCCTAATTGCCTGCATAATTGCCTGCCTAATTAGCTGCCTAATTGCCTGCCTTATTGCCTGCCTAACTGCCTTCTAATTGCCTGCCTAATTGCCTGCCTGCCTATTTGCCTGCCTATTTGCCTGCCTAATTAACTGCTTAATTACCTGCCTAATTGCCTGTCTAATTGCCTGCCTAATGAACTGCCTAATTAACTGCCTTATTGCCTTGCTAATTAACTGCCTAACTGCCTGCCTAATTGCCTGCCTAATTAACAGCCTAATTGCCTGCCTAATTTAGTGCCTAATTAACTGCCTAATTGCCTGCCTAATTGACTGCCTAATTAGCTGCCTAATTGCCTGCCTTATTGCCTGCTTAATTGCCTTCCTAATTGCCTGCCTAATTGCCTGCCTGCCTAATTGCCTGCCTATTTGCCTGCCTGTCTAAATGCCTGCCCTATTGTCTGCCGAATTGCCTGCCTAATAAACTGCCTAATTGCCTTCCTAATAAACTGCCTAATTGCCTGCTTAATTGCTTGCCTAATTGCCTGCCTAATTAACTGCCTTACTGCCTGCCTTATTGCCTATCTAATTGCCTCCCTTATTGTATAACTAATTAACTACCTAACTGCCTGCCTAATTAACTGCCTAATTGCCTGCCTAATTAACTGCCTAATTAACTGCCTAATTGCCTGCCTTATTAACTGCTTAATTGCCTGCCTAATTGTTTGCCTGTCTAAAAGTCTGCCTAATTGCCTGCCTAAGTGCCTTTCTAAAACTGCCTAATTGCCTTTCTAAAACTGCCTAATTGCCTGCCTGCTAATTGCCTGCCTATTTGCGTGCCTTATTGCCTGCCTAATTGCCTTATTTATTTCCTGCCTAATTACCTACCTAATTGCCTGTCCAATTGGCCTGCCTAATTGCCTGCCTAATTAACTGTCTTTTTGCCTGCCTAATTGCCTATCAAATTGCCTGCGTAATTGTATGCCTAATTTATTGCTTAATTGCCTGCCTAATTTACTGCCTAATTGCCCGCTTAATTGCCTGCCTAATTGCCTGCCTAATTAACTGCCATATTGCTTGTCTAATTGCCTGCCTAATTGTATATCTTATTAACTGCCAAATTGCGTGCCTAATTAACTCCCTAAATAACTTTCTAATTGCCTGCCTAATTGCCTGCCTAAATAACTTTCTAATTGCCTGCCTTAATGCCTGCCTAATTGCCTGCCATTTGCCTGCCTGTCTAAATGCCTGCCTTATTGTCTGCCTAATTGCCTGCCTAATAAACTGCCTAATTGCCTGCCTAATTGCTTGCCTAATTAACTGCCTAATTGCCTGCCTAATTAACTGCCCAATTGCCTGCCTTATTAACTGCTTAATTGCCTGCCTAATTAACTGCCTAATTGCCTGCCTAATTGCCTGCCTTATTGCTTGCCTAATTAACTGCCCAAAATCCTGCCTTATTGCCTGCCTAATTGCCTGCCTAATTGCCTGCCTAATAAACTGCCTAATTGCCTTTCTAAAAACTGCCTAAATCCTGCCTGCCTAATTGCCTGCCTATTTGCGTGCCTTATTGCCTGCCTAATTGCCTTATTTTATTCCTGCCTAATTACCTGCCTAATTGCCTGTCTAATTGCCTACCTGATTGCCTGCCTAATTAACTGCCTTATTGCCTGCCTAATTGCCTATCTAATTGCCTGTGTAATTGTATGCCTTATTACTGCATAATTGCCTGCCTAATTTACTGCCTAATTGCCCGCTTAATTGCCTGCCTAATTAACTGCCATATTGCCTGTCTAATTGCCTGCCATATTGTATGCCTTATTAACTGCCTAATTGCCCGCCTAATTAACTGCCTAATTGCCTGTCTAATTAACTGCATATTGCCTGCCTAATTGCTTACCTAAATGCCTGCCTAATTGTATGCCTAATTAACTGCCTAATTGACCGCTTAATTGCCTGCCTAATTGCCTCCTTAATTAACTGCTTTATTGCCTGCCTTATTGCCTGCCTGATTATATGCCTAATTAACTGCCTAATTGCCTGACTAAATAACTGCCTAATTGCCTGTCTAATTAACTGCCTAATTAACTGCCTAATTGCCTGCCTAATTAACTGCCAAATGGCCTGCCTAATTGCCTGCCTGCTTATTGCCTGCCTGCCTAATTGCCTGCCTAATTGCCTGCCTGCCTAATTGCCTGCCTAATTGCCTGCCTAATTGCCTGCCTGTCTAAATGCCTGTCTAATTGCCCGCTTAATTGCCTGTCTAATTGCCTGCCTGATTAACTGCCATATTGCCTGTCTAATTGGTCTGCTGATTGTATGCCTTATTAACTGCCTAATTGCCTGCCTAATTAACTGCCTAATTGTCTGCCTAATTGCCTTCCTAATTGCCTGCCTAATTAACTTTCTAATTGCCTGCCTTAATGCCTGCCTAATTGCTTACCTAATTGCCTGCCTAATTGCCTGCCTATTTGCCTGCCTGTCTAAATGCCTGCCTTATTGTCTGCCTTAATTGCCTGCTAAATTGCCTGCCAAATTGCCTGCCTAATTGCCTGCCTAATTAGCTGCCTAATTGCCTGCCTTATTGCCTGCCTAATTGCCTTCCTAATTGCCTGCCTAATTGCCTGCCTGCCTATTTGCCTGCCTGCCTATTTTGCCTGCCTATTTGCCTGCCTAATTAACTACCTAATTGCCTGCCTTATTGCCTGCTCAATTGCCTACCTAATTGCCTGCCTAATTGCCTGCCTGCCTAATTGCCTGCCTATTTGCCTGCCTGTCTAAATGCCTGCCTTATTGTCTGCCTAATTGCCTGCCTAATAAACTGCCTAATTGCTTTCTTAATTAACTGCCTAATTGCCTGCCTAATTGCTTGCATTATTGCCTGCCTAATTGCTTGCATTATTGCCTGCCTAATTGCCTGCCTAATTGCCTGCCTAATTAACCGCCTAATAACCTGCTTAATTAACTGCCTAATTAACTGCCTTATTGCCTGCCTAATTGCCTATCTAATTGCCTGCCTAATTGTATGCATAATTAACTGCCTAATTGCTTGCTTAATTACCTGCCTAATTACCTGCCTAATTAGTGCCTAATTAACTGCCTAATTGCCTGCGTAATTGCTTGCCTAATTAACTGCCTAATTGCCCGCTTAATTGCCTGCCTAATTAACTGCCTTATTGCCTGTCTAATTGCCTGCCTAATTGTATGCCTAATTAACTGCCTAATTGCCTGCCTAATTAACTGCCTAATTGCCTGCCTTATTAACTGCCTAATTAACTGCATAATTGCCTGCCTAATTGCATGCCTGCCTAATAACCTGCCTGCTTATTGCCTGCCTAATTGCCTGCCTGCCTAATTGCCTGCCTAATTGCCTGCCTGCCTAATTGCCTTCCTGTCTTAATTCCAGCCTTATTGCCAGCCAAATTGCGCTGCCTAATAAACTGCCTAATTGCCTTCCTAAAAACTGCCTAATTGCCTGCCATATTGCCTGCCTAATTGCTTGCCTAATTGCCTGCCTAATTACCTGCCTAATTGCCTGCCTAATTGCTTCCCTAATTGCCTGCCTAATTACCTGCCTAATTGCCTGCCTAATTGCCTGCCTAATTGCTTCCCTAATTGCCTGCCTAATTAACTGCCTAATTGCCTGCCTAATTAACTGCCTAATTGCCTGCCAAATTGCCTGCCTTATTGCCTGCCTGCCTAATTTTTGCCTATTTGCCTGCCTGTCTAAATGCCTTTCCTATTGTCTGCCTAATTGCCTGCCTAATAAACTGCCTAATTGCTTTCCTAATAAAACTGCCTAATTGCCTGCCTAATTGCTTGCCTTATTGCCTGCCTAATTGCCTGCCTAATTGCCTGCCTAATTGCCCGCATAATAAACTCCTTAATTACCTGCCTAATTAACTGCCTTATTGCCTGCCTAATTGCCTACCTAATTGTATGCATAATTAACTGCCTAATTAGCTGCTTAATTAAATGCCTAATTGCCTGCCTAATTAAGTGCCTAATTAACTGCTAATTGCCTGCTTAATTGCTTGCCTAATAAACTGCCTAATTGCCCGCTTAATTGACTGCCTAATTAACTGCCTTATTGCCTGTCTAATTGCCTGACTTATTGTATGACTAATTAACTGCCTAATTGCCTGCCTAATTAACTGCCTAATTGCCTTTCTAAAAACTGCCTTACTGCATGCCTGCCTAATTGCTTGCCTAATTGCGTGCCTTATTGCCTGCCTATTGCCTGCCTAATTGCCTGCCTAATTAACTGCCTTATTGCCTGCATAATTGCCTATCTAATTGCCTGCGTAATTGTATGCCTAATCAACTGCCTAATTGCCTGCCTAATTTACTGCCTAATTGCCTGCTTAATTGCCTGCCTAATTGCCTGCCTAATTAACTGCCATATTGCCTGTCTAATTGCCTGCCTAATTAACTGCCTAATTGCCTGCCTAATTAACTGCCTAATTGCCTGCCTAATTGCCTGCCTAATTAACTTTCTAATTGCCTGCCTTAATGCCTGCCTAATTGCCTACCTAATTGCCTGCCTAATTGCCTGCCTAATTGCCTGCCTATTTGCCTGCCTGTCTAAATGCCTGCCTTATTGTCTGCATAATTGCCTGCCTAATTGCCTGCCTAATTGCCTGCATAATTGCCTGCCTAATTAGCTGCCTAATTGCCTGCCTTATTGCCTGCCTAAATGCCTTCTAATTGCCTGCCTAATTGCCTGCCTGCCTATTTGCCTGCCTATTTTGCCTGCCTAATTTAACTGCCTAATTGCCTGTCTAATTGCCTGCCTAATGAACTGCCTAATTAACTGCCTTATTGCCTTGCTAATTAACTGCCTAACTGCCTGCCTAATTGCCTGCCTAATTAACAGCCTAATAGCCTGCCTAATTTAGTGCCTAATTAACTGCCTAATTGCCTGCCTAATTGACTGCCTAATTGCCTGCCTAATTAGCTGCCTAATTGCCTGCCTTATTGCCTGCTTAATTGCCTTCCTAATTGCCTGCCTAATTGCCTGCCTGCCTAATTGCCTGCCTATTTGCCTGCCTGTCTAAATGCCTGCCCTATTGTCTGCCTAATTGCCTGCCTAATAAACTGCCTAATTGCCTTCCTAATAAACTGCCTAATTGCCTGCTTAATTGCTTCGCCTAATTGCCTGCCTAATTAACTGCCTTACTGCCTGCCTTATTGCCTATCTAATTGCCTCCCTTATTGTATAACTAATTAACTACCTAACTGCCTGCCTAATTAACTGCCTAATTGCCTGCCTAATTAAGTGCCTAATATACTGGCTAATTGCCTGTTTTATTAACTGCCTTATTGCCTGCCTAATTGTTTGCCTGTCTAATAGTCTGCCTAATGTCCTGCCTAAGTGCCTGCCTAATTAACTGCCTAATTGCCTGCCTAATAAACTGCCTAATTACCTGCGTAATTATCTGCCTAATTGTCTGCCTAAATGCCTGCCTTATTGCCTGCCTAATTGCCTGCCTAATTACCTGCCTAATTGCCTGTCTAATTGCCTGCCTAATTGCCTGCCAAATTGCCTGCCTGTCTAAATGCCTGCCTTATTGCCAGCCTAATTGCCTGTTTAATAAACTGCCTAATTGCCTGCCTAATTAAGTGCCTAATTGCCTGCCTTATAAACTGCTTAATTGCCTGCCTAATTGTTTGCCTGTCTAAAAGTCTGCCTAATTGCTTCCCTAATTGCCTGCCTAATTAACTGCCTTATTGCTTGCCTAATTAAATGCCTAATTGCCTGCCTAATTGCCTGCTTAATTGCCTGCCTGCCTAATTGCCTGCCTAATTGCCTGCCAAATTGCCTGCCTGTCTATATGCCTGCCTTATTGCCAGCCTAATTGCCTGCCTAATAAACTGCCTAATTGCTTGCCTAATTAAGTGCCTAATTAACTGCCTAATTGCCTGCCTTATTATTTGCTTAATTGCCTGCCTAATTGTTTGCCTGTCTAAAAGTCTGCCTAATTGCCTGCCTAAGTGTCTGCCTAATAACTGCCTAATTGCCTGCCTAATAAACTGGCTAATTACCTGCGTAATTATCTGCCTAATAAACTGCCTAATTACCTGCCAAATTGCCTGCCTAATTCCCTGCCTAAATAAATGCGTAATTGCCTGCCTAATTAACTGCCTAATTGTCTAGCTTATTGCCTGCCTAATTGTATGCCTTATTAACTGCCTAATTGCCTGCCTAATTAACTGCCTAATTGTTAGCAAATTGCCTGCCTAATTGCCTGCCTAATTACCTGCCTTATTACCTGCCTAATTGATTGCCTAATTGTTTGCCTGTCGAATAGCCTGCCTAATAGCCTGCCTAAGTGCCTGCCTAATTAACTGCCTAATTGCCTGCCTAATTAACTGCCTAATTGCCTGCCTAATTAACTGCCGAATTGCCTGCCTAATTATCTGCCTAATTGGCCTGCCTAATTAACTGCCTATATGCAAACCTAATTAAGTGCCTAATTAACTGCCAAATTTCCTGCCTAATTTCCTGCCTAATTGCCTGCCTAATGGCCTGCCAAATTGCCTGCCTGTCTAAATGCCTGCCTTATTGCCAGCCTAATTGCCTGTTTAATAAACTGCCTAATTGCCTGCCTAATTAAGTGCCTAATTGCCTGCCTTATTAACTGCTTAATTGCCTGCCTAATTGTTTGCCTGTCTAAAAGTCTGCCTAATTGCTTCCCTAATTGTCTGCCTAATTAACTGCCTTATTGCTTGCCTAATTAAATGCCTAATTGCCTGCCTAATTGCCTGCTTAATTGCCTGCCTTCTAATTGCCTGCCTAATTGCCTGCCAAATTGCCTGCCTGTCTATATGCCTGCCTTATTGCCAGCCTAATTGCCTGCCTAATAAACTGCCTAATTGCTTGCCTAATTAAGTGCCTAATTAACTGCCTAATTGCCTGCCTTATTATTTGCTTAATTGCCTGCCTAATTGTTTGCCTGTCTAAAAGTCTGCCTAATTGCCTGCCTAAGTGTCTGCCTAATTAACTGCCTAATTGCCTGCCTAATAAACTGGCTAATTACCTGCGTAATTATCTGCCTAATAAACTGCCTAATTACCTGCCAAATTGCCTGCCTAATTCCCTGCCTAAATAAATGCGTAATTGCCTGCCTAATTAACTGCCTAATTGTCTATCTTATTGCCTGCCTAATTGTATGCCTTATTAACTGCCTAATTGACTGCCCAATTGCCTGCCTAATTGCCTGCCTAATTTCCTGCATAATTACTTGCCTATTTAACTACCTAATTGCCCGCTAAATTTCCTGCCTAATTTACGCCCTAATTAACTGCCTAATTGCCTGCCTTATTAACTGCCCTAAATGCCTGCCTAATTAACTGCCTAATTGCCTGCCTAATTAACTGCCTAATTAACTGCCTAATTGCCTGCCTTATTAACTGCTTAATTGCCTGCCTAATTGTTTGCCTGTCTAAAAGTCTGCCTAATTGCCTGCCTTATTAACTGCTTAATTGCCTGCCTAATTGTTTGCCTGTCTAAAAGTCTGCCTAATTGCCTGC
>NW_026962702.1:5000-22500 GCF_032445375.1 Bacillus rossius redtenbacheri | reverse complement strand
TATGACTACTGGCAGGATCAACCAGGGAGCTGCTAGCAGCTTTTTTTTTCGTTCGGAGGAACCTCCCGGGTCCGCAGAGCACCGGGTCCGAATCTTATGATGTACATTTTTTTTTCCTTCTGTATCAACAAGTACGGGGGCGACTTCCCAATATCGACACCCGCTTTGCAATTGCAAAGTCTTTCCTTCCATCTCTAATTAATTTTCCTAGGGAGTAGGCGAGGCCAAACTTCCAAGGCTTTCACTGGCGAATATATCGCGCTCTTAGAAACTCGCATGGTACTTGGCGAGTGGATTTCAAATTATATGATCGGTGCCCACATTCGGGCGCGGCCCACTGCGGGAGCAGACCGTTGGCCCGTGGGCTCGCTGTGAACTAATTTGCCCACTGGTCCGAAAAGTATTCATTTCTAAACACCTTTGGCCAGGGCTGAAGACCGCGACTAACCCCTTTGAAACTTGTCTCTCAGGGAGCTGCGATCCATCAAACATTTCATTGTTAACAGAGGGGAACCATTACTTGGTTAAGACGATAGGACACGCGTTCCCCACCATTTCGCATCCAATCGAATTGCCGCACAAGAGCTCGTTACCTGAGAAAGGTATAGCATTGGCTCGCAGCTAGTGTATTGCAGTTCAGACAGATAGGCCACTTTAGATAGTTCTTAGTGTTCACAGTTATCACCAAGACTAGACCCATATGGATTTAATTCTTCAAGGAGCAGCGGTCCACCAATAAGAGAGATGAAGACATGTTTTCGGATGGCCACAACGCCCCCTCGCCACCCAAATGTGCATGTTTTAAGTGTACATTGGGAGTCGACGGAACATCGGGAGTCCGCTTGCTTTCTCCGGATCAGCTGCCACCCCCCTGATCTACCAGATAGACAAGAACATGTCTTCTCCACCAATCTCATCCACCGAAGCTCCGATCATGGCTTCTTCTACCTTTATACTGATATACCCCCACGGAGCAACATGCGGGCAAGGGAACTCTTGCTACCCTTCAGTAAAGCAGGTATCTCTTATAGATGGTGACTGCACCTTGGCCAGGATTGAAGACCGCGACTAACCCCTTTGAAACTTGTCTCTCAGGGAGCTGCGATCCATCAAACATTTCATTGTTAACAGAGGGGAACCATTACTTGGTTAAGACGATAGGACACGCGTTCCCCACCATTTCGCATCCAATCGAATTGCCGCACAAGAGCTCGTTACCTAAGAAAGGTATAGCATTGGCTCGCAGCTAGTGTATTGCAGTTCAGACAGATAGGCCACTTTAGATAGTTCTTAGTGTTCACAGTTATCACCAAGACTAGACCCATATGGAATTAATTCTTCAAGGAGCAGCGGTCCACCAATAAGAGAGATGAAGACATGTTTTCGGATGGCCACAACGCCCCCTCGCCACCCAAATGTGCATGTTTCAAGTGTACATTGGGAGTCGACGGAACATCGGGAGTCCGCTTGCTTTCTCCGGATCAGCTGCCACCCCCCTGATCTACCAGATAGACAAGAACATGTCTTCTCCGCCAATCTCATCCACCGAAGCTCCGATCATGGCTTCTTCTACCTTTATACTGATATACCCCCACGGAGCAACATGCGGGCAAGGGAACTCTTGCTACCCTTCAGTAAAGCAGGTATCTCTTATAGATGGTGACTGCACCTTGGCCAGGATTGAAGACCGCGACTAACCCCTTTGAAACTTGTCTCTCAGGGAGCTGCGATCCATCAAACATTTCATTGTTAACAGAGGGGAACCATTACTTGGTTAAGACGACCGGACACGCGTTCCCCACCATTTCGCATCCAATCGAATCGCCGCACAAGAGCTCGTTACCTGAGAAAGGTATAGCATTGGCTCGCAGCTTGTGTATTGCAGTTCAGACAGATAGGCCACTTTAGATAGTTCTTCGTGTTCACAGTTAAGACCACGGCTAGACCCATATGGAATTAATTCTTCAAGGAGCAGCGGTACACCAAGCATTTCATTGTGTACTAGAAAGCACCTCTACCATGTAACAAACATACGACCACCAAATTTCTGCTTACTTCCCCCAGCGGATAGTATTTGCTAGTATCATCCACAAAGTAAATCAATTTTTTCAATGTACCGCTTCTTGGGGGAACTGGGCATGAATCAATCAAGCATTTTGAGGTAGCATGTCCGCTTCACCGCGAGGTGCTCTGAATACCATTATACATTCTTTTTCATCATCCACTTTCAGACCACTACAAGACCCATACTGAATTAATTCCTCAAGGAGCTGCAGTCCACAAAACATTTTACTGTGTACTAGAGGGCACCTCCACCATGTAACAGAAAACATACAACCTTCTTAATTTAATTCTGCATTGTTTCCCAGACGATTTGTTAGCCATACAACAGTACCATCCACAGTAATTCACCTCTTTGAAATCCAATGCATTGTAGAGAAACTGAGGTGGTAGCATTCAAACCGTTCTGTAATGTTAATTCTGCTTCATAGAAAGGTGCTACAGGTTCCACAATAATTAATTGGATATTTTTGCAATATATATAGGGCGAGAAAACTCGGGGGGACTCCCTTTTCATTTATGTACATATTCTTTCCATATTGCAAATAATTCCAATTTTTCCCGATTGCATGTCCCCCTAATATACCCAAAATGGGCCTATCGATGGGTTCACAAAGGTACCCAAAATATGAGATTTTGACTGAAAGAGGCTGGCTAACTTCCGGGAACATGATCATAGGAAATAGGTCAAAATCCCGAATCGCAGTTGTTTACGAACAACCACGAACGGAGACTTAAAATAACCTATAAGGCTGGAATTCATGGGGCCTGTATAACAGGCATTTACACAGACTCTCGGGAGGGAGGGCTCTGTGGCCGGGAGAATTTTCTGGCTCCCCGCCCGAAACTTTTCAGAGTCCCTAATGCCTGCTTGAATGTGAATAAGCAGAGCCCGGTAGCTGATATTTTGCCGGGGTGTGGAGGCCCCGGTCGCCGCCAAATTCCTCTGGTCACAGCTTGTGTTAATACACATGTTAATTTTACATGCAAACCACCAATGACAATTTTCCTCGGCCGCGGAGGCCTCGGTCGCCGCCAGAATTTTCTGGTTCCCGCTCAATATATTGCAGAGTCCTGCAGGCCTGCTTCTGTAGGAATATGCAGAGCCCGGTAGCTGATATTTTGCCGGGGTGAGGAGGCCTCGGTCGCCGCCAAATTCCTCTCATCCCAGCTTGTGTTAATACACATGTTAATTTTACATGCAAAACCACCAATTACCATTTCCTCGGCCGCGGAGGCCTCGGTCGCCGGGAGATTTTCCTGGCTCCCCGCTCAATATACTGCACAGTCCCGCAGGCCTGTCTCCAGTGGAATACACACAGTCCGAGAGCCGAAAATTTGCCGGGGTGTGGAGGCCTCGGTCGCCAACAGATTGCCATAGGCTCTGGCTGCAATATTTACCGTGTATTTTTTCCCTCCAGAGACACCACTACACCCTATATAACCCAAAATGGGCCTTGACGCGTGTACACGCGGAGCCCGAGCGCCGAGAGTTCTCCCGGCCGCGGAGGCCTCGGTCGCCGGGAGAATTTCAACGGCCCCTGCTCGAAATTTTTCTAAGTCCAGAATGCCTGCTTCTCCCAGCCTGTGTTAATACACATGTTAATTTAACATGTAAAATCACCAAGGACCATTTCCTCGGCCGCGGAGGCCTCGGTCACCGCCAGAATTTTCTGGCTGCCCGCTCCCCATGGGTAGACGCGCTGCCCAAGCGCCGAGAGTTCTCCCGGCCGCGGAGGCCTCGGTCGCCGGGAGAATTTCTCCGGCCCCTGCTCGAAATTTTTCAAAGTCCAGAATGCCTGCTTCTCCCAGCATGTGTTAATACACATGTTAATTTAACATGTAATATTACCAATGACCTTTTCCTCGGCCGCGGAGGCCTCGGTCGCCGCCAGAATTTTCTGGCTGCCCGCTCCCCATGGGTAGACGCGGAGCCCGAGCGCCGAGAGTTCTCCCGGCCGCGGAGGCCTCGGTCGCCGGGAGAATTTCTCCGGCCCCTGCTCGAAATTTTTCAAAGTCCAGAATGCCTAGTTCTCCCAGCCTGTGTTAATACACATGTTAATTTAACATGTAAAATTACCAAGGATTATTATCCCGGCCGCAGAGGCCTCGGTCGCCGCCAGAAATTTCTGGCTCCCCGCTCAATGTATTGCAGAGTCCCGCAGGCTTGCTTCTCCAAGCCTGTGTTAATACACATGTTAATTTAACATGTAAAATTACAGAGGATTATTTCCCCGGCCGCGGAGGCCTCGGTCGCCGCCAGAATTTTCTGGCTGCCCGCTCAATGTATTGCAGAGTCCCGCAGGCTTGCTTCTCCAAGCCTGTGTTAATACACATGTTAATTTAACATGCAAAATCACCAATGACAAATTCCTCGGCCGCGGAGGCCTCGATCGCCGGGAAAATGTTCTGGCTCCCTGCTCGAATTTTTTTTCTAAGTCCCGATTCGCTATTACAGGCTGGCGCACGGAGTCCGAGGGGCGTAAATATGCCGGGTAGTGGTGCCTTCCGTCGCCGAGACATTTTACAATTGCCTGGGAGCAGTATTTAACATGTTAATTTTTTCCCCTCGTGACACCACTACCCCCTATATAACGCAAAATGGGCCTTGCCAAGGGGGCGCGCAACGCCCGAGCGCGGGCGTTTTTCCCGGCCGCCGAGACCTCCATCGCCGGGAGAATGTCTTCAGCTATTTGCTAGATTTCCCGATTCGCCCCGCACGACAAACAACCACGAACGAGGTGGTTTTCGAGAGTTCTCCCGGCCGCGGAGGCCTCGGTCGCAGGGAGAATTTCCCTGGCCCCTGCTCGAAATTTTTCTAAGTCCAGAATGCCTGCATCTCCCAGCCTGTGTTAAAACACATGTTAATTTAACATGTAAAATTACCAATGACCATTTCCTCGGCCGCAGAGGCCTCGGTCGCAGCCAGAATTTTCTGGCTCCCTGCTCAATATATTGCAGAGTCCCGCATGCTTGCTTCTCCAAGCCTGTGTTAATACACATGTTAATTTAACATGTAAAATTACCGAGGATTATTTCCCCGGCCGCGGAGGCCTCGGTCGCCGCCAGAAATTTCTGGCTCCCCGCTCAATATATTGCAGCGACCCGCAGGCTTGCTTCTCCCAGCCTGTGTTAATACACATGTTAATTTAACATGTAAAATCACCAAGGACCATTTCCTCGGCCGCGGAGGCCTCGGTCGCCGCCAGAATTTTCTGGCTGCCCGCTCCCCATGTGTAGACGCGGAGCCCGAGCGCCGAGAGTTCTCCCGGCCGCGGAGGCCTCGTAGCCGGGAGAATTTCTCGGGCCCCTGCTCGAAATTTTTCTAAGTCCAGAATGCCTGCTTCTCCCAGCCTGTGTTAATACACATGTTAATTTAACATGTAATTTTACCAATGACCTTTTCCTCGGCCGCGGAGGCCTCGGTCGCCGCCAGAATTTTCTGGCTCCCGGCTCAATATATTACAGAGTCCCGCAGGCCTGTCTCCAGTGGAATACACACAGTCCGAGAGCCGAAAATTTGCCGGGGTGTGGAGGCCTCGGTCGCCAACAGATTGCCATAGGCTCTGGCTGCAATATTTACCGTGTATTTTTTCCCTCCAGAGACACCACTACCCCCTATAAAACCCAAAATAGGCCTTGCGGTGGGTACACGCAGAGCCCGAGCGCCGAAGTTCTCCCGGCCGCGGAGGCCTCGGTCGCCGGGAGAATTTCTCCGGCCCCTGCTCGAAATTTTTCAAAGTCCAGAATGCCTGCTTCTCCCAGCCTGTGTTAATACACATGTTAATTTAACATGTTAAATTATCGAGGATTATTTCCCCGGCCGTGGAGGCCTCGGTCGCCGCCAGAATTTTCTGGCTCCCCGCTCAATATATTGCAGAGTCCCGCAGGCTTGCTTCTCCCAGCCTGTGTTAATACACATGTTAATTTAACATGTAAAATCACCGAGGACCATTTCCTCGGCCGCGGAGGCCTCGGTCGCCGCCAGAATTTTCTGGCTCACCTCTCAATGTATTGCAGAGTCCCGCAGGCTTGGTTCTCCAAGCCTGTGTTAATACACATGTTAATTTAACATGTAAAATTACCGAGGATTATTTCCCCGGCCGCGGAGGCCTCGGTCGCCGCCAGAATTTTCTGGCTCCCCGCTCAATGTATTGCAGAGTCCCGCAGGCTTGGTTCTCCAAGCCTGTGTTAATACACATGTTAATTTAACATGTAAAATTACCGAGGATTATTTCCCCGGCCACGGAGGCCTCGGTCGCCGACAGAATTGTCTGGCTCCCTGCTCGAATTTTTTCTAAGTCCCGATTCGCTATTACAGGCTGGCGCACGGAGTCAGAGGGGCGGGAATTCGCCGGGTAGTGGTGCCTTCCGTCGCCGAGACATTTTTCTATTGCCTGGAAGCTGTATTTAACATGTTAATTTTTTCCCCCTCGGGACACCACTACCCCCTATATAACCCAACATGGGCCTTGCCGCGGGTACACGCGGAGCCCGAGCGCCGAGTGTTCTCCCGGCCGCGGAGGCCTCGGTCGCCGGGAGAATTTCTCCGGCCCCTGCTCGAAATTTTTCAAAGTCCAGAATGCCTGCTTCTCCCAGCCTGTGTTAATACACATGTTAATTTAACATGTTAAATTACCGAGGATTATTTCCCCGGCCGTGGAGGCCTCGGTCGCCGCCAGAATTTTCTGGCTCCCCGCTCAATATATTGCAGAGTCCCGCAGGCTTGCTTTTCCCAGCCTGTGTTAATACACATGTTAATTTAACATGTAAAATTACCAATGACCATTTCCTCGGCCGCAGAGGCCTCGGTCGCCGCCAGAATTTTCTGGCTCCCCGCTCAATGTATTGCAGAGTCCCGCAGGCATGCTTCTCCAAGCCTGTGTTAATACACATGTTAATTTAACATGTTAAATTACCGAGGATTATTTCCCCGGCCGTGGAGGCCTCGGTCGCCGCCAGAATTTTCTGGCTCCCCGCTCAATATATTGCAGAGTCCCGCAGGCTTGCTTTTCCCAGCCTGTGTTAATACACATGTTAATTTAACATGTAAAATCACCAAGGACCATTTCCTCGGCCGCGGAGGCCTCGGTCGCCGCCAGAATTTTCTGGCTTCCCGCTCCCCATGGGTAGACGCGGAGCCCGAGCGCCGAGAGTTCTCCCGGCCGCGGAGGCCTCGGTCGCCGGGAGAATTTCTCCGGCCCCTGCTCGAAATTTTTCAAAGTCTAGAATGCCTAGTTCTCCCAGCCTGTGTTAATACACATGTTAATTTAACATGTAAAATTACCAAGGATTATTATCCCGGCCGCAGAGGCCTCGGTCGCCGCCAGAAATTTCTGGCTCCCCGCTCAATGTATTGCAGCGTCCCGCAGGCTTGCTTCTCCAAGCCTGTGTTAATACACATGTTAATTTAACATGTAAAATTACAGAGGATTATTTCCCCGGCCGCGGAGGCCTCGGTCGCCGCCAGAATTTTCTGGCTGCCCGCTCAATGTATTGCAGAGTCCCGCAGGCTTGCTTCTCCAAGCCTGTGTTAATACACATGTTAATTTAACATGCAAAATCACCAATGACAAATTCCTCGGCCGCGGAGGCCTCGATCGCCGGGAAAATGTTCTGGCTCCCTGCTCGAATTTTTTTTCTAAGTCCCGATTCGCTATTACAGGCTGGCGCACGGAGTCCGAGGGGCGTAAATATGCCGGGTAGTGGTGCCTTCCGTCGCCGAGACATTTTACAATTGCCTGGGAGCAGTATTTAACATGTTAATTTTTTCCCCTCGGGACACCACTACCCCCTATATAACCCAAAATGGGCCTTGCCAAGGGGGCGCGCAACGCCCGAGCGCGGGCGTTTTTCCCGGCCGCCGAGGCCTCCATCGCCGGGAGAATGTCTTCAGCTATTTGCTAGATTTCCCGATTCGCCCCGCACGGCAAACAACCACGAACGAGGTGGTTTTCGAGAGTTCTCCCGGCCGCGGAGGCCTCGGTCGCCGGGAGAATTTCTCGGGCCCCTGCTCGAAATTTTTCTAAGTCCAGAATGCCTGCATCTCCCAGCCTGTGTTAAAACACATGTTAATTTAACATGTAAAATTACCAATGACCATTTCCTCGGCCGCAGAGGCCTCGGTCGCAGCCAGAATTTTCTGGCTCCCTGCTCAATATATTGCAGAGTCCCGCATGCTTGCTTCTCCCAGCCTGTGTTAATACACATGGTTATTTAACATGTAAAATTACCGAGGATTATTTCCCTGGCCGCAGAGGCCGCGGTCGCCGCCAGAATTTTCTGGCTCCCCGCTCAATGTATTGCAGAGTCCCGCAGGCTTGCTTCTCCAAGCCTGTGTTAATACACATGTTAATTTAACATGTAAAATTACCGAGGATTATTTCCCCGGCCGCGGAGGCCTCGGTCGCCGCCAGAATTTTCTGGCTCCCCGCTCAATATATTGCAGCGACCCGCAGGCTTGCTTCTCCCAGCCTGTGTTAATACACATGTTAATTTAACATGTAAAATTACCGAGGATTATTTCCCCGGCCGCGGAGGCTTCGGTCGCCGCCAGAATTTTCTGGCTCCCGGCTCAATATATTACAGAGTCCCGCAGGCCTGTCTCCAGTGGAATACACACAGTCCGAGAGCCGAAAATTTGCCGGGGTGTGGAGGCCTCGGTCGCCAACAGATTGCCATAGGCTCTGGCTGCAATATTTACCGTGTATTTTTTCCCTCCAGAGACACCACTACCCCCTATATAACCCAAAATGGGCCTTGCGGCGTGTACACGCGGAGCCCGAGCGCCGAAGTTCTCCCGGCCGCGGAGGCCTCGGTCGCCGGGAGAATTTCTCCGGCCCCTGCTCGAAATTTTTCAAAGTCCAGAAATGCCTGCTTCTCCCAGCCTGTGTTAATACACATGTTAATTTAACATGTAAAATTACCGAGGATTATTTCCCCGGCCGCGGAGGCCTCGGTCGCCGCCAGAATTTTCTGGCTCCCCGCTCAATGTATTGCAGAGTCCCGCAGGCTTGCTTCTCCCAGCCTGTGTTAATACACATGTTAATTTAACATGTAAAATCATTGAGGACCATTTCCTCGGCCGCGGAGGCCTCGGTCGCCGCCAGAATTTTCTGGCTCCCCGCTCAATGTATTGCAGAGTCCCGCAGGCTTGCTTCTCCCAGCCTGTGTTAATACACATGTTAATTTAACATGTAAAATCAACAAGGACCATTTCCTCGGCCGCGGAGGCCTCGGTCGCCGCCAGAATTTTCTGGCTGCCCGCTCCCCATTGGTAGACGCGGAGCCCGAGCGCCGAGAGTTCTCCCGGCCGCGGAGGCCTCGGTCGCCGGGAGAATTTCTCCGGCCCCTGCTCGAAATTTTTCAAAGTCCAGAATGCCTGCTTCTCCCAGCATGTGTTAATACACATGTTAATTTAACATGTAATATTACCAATGACCTTTTCCTCGTCCGCGGAGGCCTCGGTCGCCGCCAGAATTTTCTGGCTGCCCGCTCCCCATGGGTAGACGCGCTGCCCGAGCGCCGAGATTTCTCCCGGCCGCGGAGGCCTCTGTCGCCGGGAGAATTTCTCTGGCCCCTGCTCGAAATTTTTCAAAGTCCAGAATGCCTAGTTCTCCCAGCCTGTGTTAATACACATGTTAATTTAACATGTAAAATTACCAAGGATTATTATCCCGGCCGCAGAGGCCTCGGTCGCCGCCAGAAATTTCTGGCTCCCCGCTCAATGTATTGCAGAGACCCGCAGGCTTGCTTCTCCAAGCCTGTGTTAATACACATGTTAATTTAACATGTAAAATTACCGAGGATTATTTCCCCGGCCGCGGAGGCCTCGATCGCCGCCAGAAATTTCTGGCTCCCCGCTCAATATATTGCAGCGACCCGCAGGCTTGCTTCTCCCAGCCTGTGTTAATACACATGTTAATTTAACATGTAAAATCACCAAGGACCATTTCCTCGGCCGCGGAGGCCTCGGTCGCCGCCAGAATTTTCTGGCTGCCCGCTCCCCATGTGTAGACGCGGAGCCCGAGCGCCGAGAGTTCTCCCGGCCGCGGAGGCCTCGGTCGCCGCCAGAATTTTCTGGCTCCCCGCTCAATGTATTGCAGAGTCCCGCAGGCTTGCTTCTCCAAGCCTGTGTTAATACACATGTTAATTTAACATGCAAAATCACCAATGACAATTTCCTCGGCCGCGGAGGCCTCCATCGCCGGGAGAATTTTCTGGCTCTCTGCTCGAATTTTTTCTAAGTCCCGATTCGCTATTACAGGCTGGCGCACGGAGTCCGAGGGGCGGAAATATGCCGGGTAGTGGTGCCTTCCGTCGCCGAGACATTTTACAATTGCCTGGGAGCAGTATTTAACATGTTAATTTTTTCCCCCTCGGGACACCACTACCCCCTATATAACCCAAAATGGGCCATGCAATGGGTGCCCACAACGCCCGAGCGCGGGCATTTTTCCCGGGCGCCGAGGCCTCGATCGCCGGGAGAATGTCTCCAGCTATTTGCATGATGTCCCGATTCGCCCCACAAGGCGAACAACCACGAACGAGGTGGTTTTCGTTCGTGGTTGTTTTCGTTCGTGGTTGTTTACTGTTCGTGGTTGTTTTCATTCGTGGTTGTTGTGCGTTCGTGGTTGTTGTCGTTCGGGGTTGTTTTCCGTTCGTGGTTGTTGTCGTTCGTGGTTGTTGTCGTTCGTGGTTGTTGTCGTTCGTGGTTGTTTTCCGTTCGTGGTTGTTTTACGTTCGTGGTTGTTTTCGAGGCAATTGGTACTTTGAAAATTTCAATCGGTTAGCTAGAAAAAATTCTCCCGGCGGTGATTGCCTTGATCGCCGGGAGAATTTTCTGGCTCCCCGATAAAATTTTTTCCAAGTCCCGATTCGCTCTTACTAGCTGGCGCACGGAGTCCGAGGGGCGGGAATTCGCCGGGTAGTGGTGTGTTCCGTCGCCGAGACATTTTCCTATTGCCTGGAAGCAGTATTTAACATGTTAATTTTTTCCCCCTCGGGACACCACTACCCCCTATATAACACAAAATGGGCCTTGCCGCGGGTACACCCGGAGCCCGAGCGCCGAGAGTTCTCCCGGCCGCAGAGGCCTCGGTCGCCGGGAGATTTTCTCCGGCCCCTGCTCGAAATTTTCCAAAGTCCAGAATGCCTGCTTCTCCCAGCCTGTGTTAATACACATGTTAATTTAACATGTAAAATCACCAAGGACCATTTCCTCGGCCGCGGAGGCCTCGGTCGCCGCCAGAATTTTCTGGCTGCCCGCTCCCCAAGGGTAGACGCGGAGCCCGAGCGCCGAGAGTTCTCCCGGCCGCGGAGGCCTCGGTCGCCGGGAGAATTTCTCCGGCCCCTGCTCGAAATTTTTCAAAGTCCAGAATGCCTGCTTCTCCCAGCATGTGTTAATACACATGTTAATTTAACATGTAATATTACCAATGACCTTTTCCTCGGCCGCGGAGGCCTCGGTCGCCGCCAGAATTTTCTGGCTGCCCGCTCCCCATGGGTAGACGCGGAGCCCGAGCGCCGAGAGTTCTCCCGGCCGCGGAGGCCTCGGTCGCCGGGAGAATTTCTCCGGCCCCTGCTCGAAATTTTTCAAAGTCCAGAATGCCTAGTTCTCCCAGCCTGTGTTAATACACATGTTAATTTAACATGTAAAATTACCAAGGATTATTATCCCGGCCGCAGAGGCCTCGGTCGCCGCCAGAAATTTCTGGCTCCCCGCTCAATGTATTGCAGAGTCCCGCAGGCTTGCTTCTCCAAGCCTGTGTTAATACACATGTTAATTTAACATGTAAAATTACAGAGGATTATTTCCCCGGCCGCGGAGGCCACGGTCGCCGCCAGAATTTTCTGGCTGCCCGCTCAATGTATTGCAGAGTCCCGCAGGCTTGCTTCTCCAAGCCTGTGTTAATACACATGTTAATTTAACATGCAAAATCACCAATGACAAATTCCTCGGCCGCGGAGGCCTCGATCGCCGGGAAAATGTTCTGGCTCCCTGCTCGAATTTTTTTTCTAAGTCCCGATTCGCTATTACAGGCTGGCGCACGGAGTCCGAGGGGCGTAAATATGCCGGGTAGTGGTGCCTTCCGTCGCCGAGACATTTTACAATTGCCTGGGAGCAGTATTTAACATGTTAATTTTTTCCCCTCGGGACACCACTACCCCCTATATAACCCAAAATGGGCCTTGCCAAGGGGGCGCGCAACGCCCGAGCGCGGGCGTTTTTCCCGGCCGCCGAGGCCTCCATCGCCGGGAGAATGTCTTCAGCTATTTGCTAGATTTCCCGATTCGCCCCGCACGGCAAACAACCACGAACGAGGTGGTTTTCGAGAGTTCTCCCGGCCGCAGAGGCCTCGGTCGCCGGGAGAATTTCTCGGGCCCCTGCTCGAAATTTTTCTAAGTCCAGAATGCCTGCATCTCCCAGCCTGTGTTAAAACACATGTTAATTTAACATGTAAAATTACCAATGACCATTTCCTCGGCCGCAGAGGCCTCGGTCGCAGCCAGAATTTTCTGGCTCCCTGCTCAATATATTGCAGAGTCCCGCATGCTTGCTTCTCCCAGCCTGTGTTAATACACATGGTTATTTAACATGTAAAATTACCGAGGATTATTTCCCTGGCCGCAGAGGCCGCGGTCGCCGCCAGAATTTTCTGGCTCCCCGCTCAATGTATTGCAGAGTCCCGCAGGCTTGCTTCTCCAAGCCTGTGTTAATACACATGTTAATTTAACATGTAAAATTACCGAGGATTATTTCCCCGGCCGCGGAGGCCTCGGTCGCCGCCAGAATTTTCTGGCTCCCCGCTCAATATATTGCAGCGACCCGCAGGCTTGCTTCTCCCAGCCTGTGTTAATACACATGTTAATTTAACATGTAAAATTACCGAGGATTATTTCCCCGGCCGCGGAGGCCTCGGTCGCCGCCAGAATTTTCTGGCTCCCGGCTCAATATATTACAGAGTCCCGCAGGCCTGTCTCCAGTGGAATACACACAGTCCGAGAGCCGAAAATTTGCCGGCGTGTGGAGGCCTCGGTCGCCAACAGATTGCCATAGGCTCTGGCTGCAATATTTACCGTGTATTTTTTCCCTCCAGAGACACCACTACCCCCTATATAACCCAAAATGGGCCTTGCGGCGGGTACACGCGGAGCCCGAGCGCCGAAGTTCTCCCGGCCGCGGAGGCCTCGGTCGCCGGGAGAATTTCTCCGGCCCCTGCTCGAAATTTTTCAAAGTCCAGAATGCCTGCTTCTCCCAGCCTGTGTTAATACACATGTTAATTTAACATGTAAAATTACCGAGGATTATTTCCCCGGCCGCGGAGGCCTCGGTCGCCGCCAGAATTTTCTGGCTCCCCGCTCAATGTATTGCAGAGTCCCGCAGGCTTGCTTCTCCCAGCCTGTGTTAATACACATGATAATTTAACATGTAAAATCATTGAGGACCATTTCCTCGGCCGCGGAGGCCTCGGTCGCCGCCAGAATTTTCTGGCTCCCCGCTCAATGTATTGCAGAGTCCCGCAGGCTTGCTTCTCCCAGCCTGTGTTAATACACATGTTAATTTAACATGTAAAATCAACAAGGACCATTTCCTCGGCCGCGGAGGCCTCGGTCGCCGCCAGAATTTTCTGGCTGCCCGCTCCCCATTGGTAGACGCGGAGCCCGAGCGCCGAGAGTTCTCCCGGCCGCGGAGGCCTCGGTCGCCGGGAGAATTTCTCCGGCCCCTGCTCGAAATTTTTCAAAGTCCAGAATGCCTGCTTCTCCCAGCATGTGTTAATACACATGTTAATTTAACATGTAATATTACCAATGACCTTTTCCTCGGCCGCGGAGGCCTCGGTCGCCGCCAGAATTTTCTGGCTGCCCGCTCCCCATGGGTAGACGCGCTGCCCGAGCGCCGAGAGTTCTCCCGGCCGCGGAGGCCTCGGTCGCCGGGAGAATTTCTCCGGCCCCTGCTCGAAATTTTTCAAAGTCCAGAATGCCTAGTTCTCCCAGCCTGTGTTAATACACATGTTAATTTAACATGTAAAATTACCAAGGATTATTATCCCGGCCGCAGAGGCCTCGGTCGCCGCCAGAAATTTCTGGCTCCCCGCTCAATGTATTGCAGAGTCCCGCAGGCTTGCTTCTCCAAGCCTGTGTTAATACACATGTTAATTTAACATGTAAAATTACCGAGGATTATTTCCCCGGCCGCGGAGGCCTCGGTCGCCGCCAGAAATTTCTGGCTCCCCGCTCAATATATTGCAGCGACCCGCAGGCTTGCTTCTCCCAGCCTGTGTTAATACACATGTTAATTTAACATGTAAAATCACCAAGGACCATTTCCTCGGCCGCGGAGGCCTCGGTCGCCGCCAGAATTTTCTGGCTGCCCGCTCCCCATGTGTAGACGCGGAGCCCGAGCGCCGAGAGTTCTCCCGGCCGCGGAGGCCTCGGTCGCCGCCAGAATTTTCTGGCTCCCCGCTCAATGTATTGCAGAGTCCCGCAGGCTTGCTTCTCCAAGCCTGTGTTAATACACATGTTAATTTAACATGCAAAATCACCAATGACAATTTCCTCGGCCGCGGAGGCCTCCATCGCCGGGAGAATTTTCTGGCTCTCTGCTCGAATTTTTTCTAAGTCCCGATTCGCTATTACAGGCTGGCGCACGGAGTCCGAGGGGCGGAAATATGCCGGGTAGTGGTGCCTTCCGTCGCCGAGACATTTTACAATTGCCTGGGAGCAGTATTTAACATGTTAATTTTTTCCCCCTCGGGACACCACTACCCCCTATATAACCCAAAATGGGCCATGCAATGGGTGCCCACAACGCCCGAGCGCGGGCATTTTTCCCGGGCGCCGAGGCCTCGATCGCCGGGAGAATGTCTCCAGCTATTTGCATGATGTCCCGATTCGCCCCACAAGGCGAACAACCACGAACGAGGTGGTTTTCGTTCGTGGTTGTTTTCGTTCGTGGTTGTTTACCGTTCGTGGTTGTTTTCATTCGTGGTTGTTGTGCGTTCGTGGTTGTTGTCGTTCGGGGTTGTTTTCCGTTCGTGGTTGTTGTCGTTCGTGGTTGTTGTCGTTCGTGGTTGTTGTCGTTCGTGGTTGTTTTCCGTTCGTGGTTGTTTTACGTTCGTGGTTGTTTTCGAGGCAATTGGTACTTTGAAAATTTCAATCGGTTAGCTAGAAAAAATTCTCCCGGCGGTGATTGCCTTGATCGCCGGGAGAATTTTCTGGCTCCCCGATAAAATTTTTTCCAAGTCCCGATTCGCTCTTACAAGCTGGCGCACGGAGTCCGAGGGGCGGGAATTCGCCGGGTAGTGGTGCGTTCCGTCGCCGAGACATTTTCCTATTGCCTGGAAGCAGTATTTAACATGTTAATTTTTTCCCCCTCGGGACACCACTACCCCCTATATAACACAAAATGGGCCTTGCCGCGGGTACACCCGGAGCCCGAGCGCCGAGAGTTCTCCCGGCCGCAGAGGCCTCGGTCGCCGGGAGAATTTCTCCGGCCCCTGCTCGAAATTTTCCAAAGTCCAGAATGCCTGCTTCTCCCAGCCTGTGTTAATACACATGTTAATTTAACATGTAAAATTACCAAGGACCATTTCCTCGGCCGCGGAGGCCTCGGTCGCCGCCAGAATTTTCTGGCTGCCCGCTCCCCATGGGTAGACGCGGAGCCCGAGCGCCGAGAGTTCTCCCGGCCGCGGAGGCCTCGGTCGCCGGGAGAATTTCTCCGGCCCCTGCTCGAAATTTTTCAAAGTCCAGAATGCCTGCTTCTCCCAGCATGTGTTAATACACATGTTAATTTAACATGTAATATTACCAATGACCTTTTCCTCGGCCGCGGAGGCCTCGGTCGCCGCCAGAATTTTCTGGCTGCCCGCTCCCCATGGGTAGACGCGGAGCCCGAGCGCCGAGAGTTCTCCCGGCCGCGGAGGCCTCGGTCGCCGGGAGAATTTCTCCGGCCCCTGCTCGAAATTTTTCAAAGTCCAGAATGCCTAGTTCTCCCAGCCTGTGTTAATACACATGTTAATTTAACATGTAAAATTAACAAGGATTATTATCCCGGCCGCAGAGGCCTCGGTCGCCGCCAGAAATTTCTGGCTCCCCGCTCAATGTATTGCAGAGTCCCGCAGGCTTGCTTCTCCAAGCCTGTGTTAATACACATGTTAATTTAACATGTAAAATTACAGAGGATTATTTCCCCGGCCGCGGAGGCCTCGGTCGCCGCCAGAATTTTCTGGCTGCCCGCTCAATGTATTGCAGAGTCCCGCAGGCTTGCTTCTCCAAGCCTGTGTTAATACACATGTTAATGTAACATGCAAAATCACCAATGACAAATTCCTCGGCCGCGGAGGCCTCGATCGCCGGGAAAATGTTCTGGCTCCCTGCTCGAATTTTTTTTCTAAGTCCCGATTCGCTATTACAGGCTGGCGCACGGAGTCCGAGGGGCGTAAATATGCCGGGTAGTGGTGCCTTCCGTCGCCGAGACATTTTACAATTGCCTGGGAGCAGTATTTAACATGTTAATTTTTTCCCCTCGGGACACACCACTACCCCCTATATAACCCAAAATGGGCCTTGCCAAGGGGGCGCGCAACGCCCGAGCGCGGGCGTTTTTCCCGGCCGCCGAGGCCTCCATCGCCGGGAGAATGTCTTCAGCTATTTGCTAGATTTCCCGATTCGCCCCGCACGGCAAACAACCACGAACGAGGTGGTTTTCGAGAGTTCTTCCGGCCGCGGAGGCCTCGGCCGCCGGGAGAATTTCTCCGGCCCCTGTTCGAAATTTTTCTAAGACCAGAATGCCTGCATCTCCCAGCCTGTGTTAATACACATGTTAATTTAACATGTAAAATCACCAAGGACCATTTCCTCGGCCGCGGAGGCCTCGGTCGCCGCCAGAATTTTCTGGCTGCCCGCTCCCCATGGGTAGACGCGGAGCCCGAGCGCCGAGAGTTCTCCCGGCCGCGGAGGCCTCGGTCGCCGGGAGAATTTCTGCGGCCCCTGCTCGAAATTTTTCAAAGTCCAGAATGCCTGCTTCTCCCAGCATGTGTTAATACACATGTTAATTTAACATGTAATATTACCAATGACCTTTTCCTCGGCCGCGGAGGCCTCGGTCGCCGCCAGAATTTTCTGGCTGCCCGCTCCCCATGGGTAGACGCGGAGCCCGAGCGCCGAGAGTTCTCCCGGCCGCGGAGGCCTCGGTCGCCGGGAGAATTTCTCCGGCCCCTGCTCGAAATTTTTCAAAGTCCAGAATGCCTGCTTCTCCCAGCATGTGTTAATACACATGTTAATTTAACATGTAAAATTACCAAGGATTATTATCCCGGCCGCGGAGGCCTCGGTCGCCGCCAGAATTTTCTGGCTCCCCGCTCAATATATTGCAGAGTCCCGCAGGCTTGCTTCTCCCAGCCAGTGTTAATACACATGTTAATTTAACATGTAAAAT
>NW_026962701.1:0-31987 GCF_032445375.1 Bacillus rossius redtenbacheri | reverse complement strand
GACAATAAGGCAGATAATGAAGCAGGCAATTAGGAAGGTAATTAGGCAGTTAATTAGGCAGGCAATTAGGCAGATAATTAAGCAGGCAATTAGGCAGTTAATTAGGCGGTCAATTAGGCAGGCAATTGGGAAGTTAATTAGGCAGGCAATTGGGCACATAATTAGGCAGTTAATTAGGCAGGCAATTAGGCAGTTAATTAGGCAGGCAATTAGGCAGATGATTAAGCAGGCAATTAGGCAGTTAATTAGGCGGTCAAAAAGCAGGCAATTAGGCAGGCAATAAGGCAGTTTATTAGTCAAGCAATTAGGCAGGCAATTAGGCAGGCAATTAGGCAGGTAATTAAGCAGGCAATTATGCAGTTAATTAGGCTAGCAGGCAATTAGGCAGGCAGGCAAAAAAGCAGGCAATTAAGCAGTTAATTAGGCAGGCAGGCAATTTGGCAGGTAATTAGGCAGGCTATTAGGCAGGCTGTTAGGCAGTTAATTAGGCGTTCAATTAGGCAGGCAATTGGGCAGTTAATTAGGCAGTTAATTAGGCAGGCAATTGGGCAGTTAATTAGGCAGTTAATTAGGCAGGCAATTGGACAGTTAATTAGGCAGTTAATTAGGCAGGCAATTAAGCAGATAATTAGACAGTTAATTAGCCAGGCAATTAAGCAGAAAATTAGGCAGGCAATTAGCAGATAATAAAGCATGCAATTAGGCAGTTAATTAGGCGGTCAATTAGGCAGGCAATTAGGCAGTTAATTAGGCAGGCAATTAGGCAGTTAATTAGGCAGTTAATTAGGCAGGCAATTGGGCAGTTAATTAGGCAGGCAAATGGGCAGTTAATTAGGCAGGCAATTGGGCAGGCAATAAGACAGTAAATTAGACAGGCAAGTAGGCAGGCACTTAGGCAGTTAATTAGGCAGACAATTAGGCTGATAATAAGGCAGGAAATTAGGCAGTTAATTAGGCAGGCAATTAGTTAGGCAATTAGGAAGTTAATTAGGCAGTTAATTAGGCAGGCAATTAGACAGGCAATTAGGCAGTTTATTAGTCAAGCTATTGGGCAGTTAATTAGGCAGTTAATAAGGCAGGCAATTCGGCAGTTAATTATGCTGTTAATTAGGGAGGCAAATGGGAAGTTAATTAGGCAGGCAATTGGGCAGGCAATAAGACAGTAAATTAGACAGGCAATTAGGCAGGCACTTAGGCAGTTAATTAAGCAGGCAATTAGGCTGATAATAAGGCAGGCAATTAGGCGGTTAATTAGGCGGTCAATTAGGCAGTTAATTAGGCAGGCAATTGGGCAGTTAATTAGGCAATTAATTAGACAGGCAATTAGGCATTTAATTAGGAGTTAATTAGGCAGGCAATTAAGCAGATAATTAGGCAAGCAATTAGGCAGTTAATTAGGCATTTAATTAGGCAGGCAATTGGGCAGTTAATTAGGCAGGCAATTGGGGATTTAATTAGGCAGGCTTTTAAGCAGAAAATTAGGCAGGCAATTAAGCAGATAGTTAGGCAGGCTTTTAGGCAGGCAATTAGGCAGGCAATAAGGCAGGCAATTAGGCAGTTAAATAGGCAGGCAATCAGGCAATTATATGAGCAGGCAATCAGGCAGTTAATTAGGCAGGCAATTAGGCAGGCACTTAGGCAGTTAATTATGCAGTTAATTAGGCAGGCAATTGGGCAGTTAATAAAGCGGTCAATTAGGCAGGCAATTAAGCAGATAATTAGTCAGGCAATTAAGCAGATAATTAAGCAGGCAATTAGGCAGGCACTTAGGCAGTTAATTAGGCAGGCAATTAGGCAGGCAATTAGGCAGATAATTAAGCAGGCAATTAGGCAGTTAATTAGGCGGTCAATTAGGCAGGCAATTGAGCAGTTAATTAGGCAGTTAATTAGGCAGGCAATTAAGCAGATGATTAGGCAGTTAATTAGGCAGGCATTTAAGCAGATAATTAGGCAGGCAATTAGGCAGATAATTAAGCAGGCAATTAAGCAGTTAATTAGGCGGTCAATTAGGCAAACAATTGGGCAGTTGATTAGGCTTTCAATTAAGCAGACAATTGGGCAGTTAATTAGGCAGTAATTAGGCAGGCAGTTGGGCAGGCAATTAGGCAAATAATTAGGCAGTTAATTAGGCAGGCAATTGGGCAGTTAATTAGGCAAGCAATAAGGTAGGCAATTAAGCAGTTAATTAGGCAGGCAATTAGGCGGTTAATTAGACAGGCAATTAGGCATTTAATTAGGCAGTTAATTAGGCAGGCAATTGTGCAGTTAATTAGACAGGCAATAAGGCATTTATTTGGAGTTAATTAGGCAGGCAATTAAGCAGATAATTAGGCAGGAAATTAAAAAGGCAATTAGGCAGTTAATTAGGCAGGCACTTAGGCAGTTAATTAGGCAATTAATAATGCAGGCAATTGGGCAGTTAATTAGGCAGTTAATTAGGCAGGCAATTAGGCTGATAATAAGGCAGGCAATTAGGCAGTTAATTAGGCAGGCAATTAGGCAGTTAATTAGGCGGTCAATTATCCAGGCAATTGGGCAGTTAATTAGGCAGTTAATTAGGCAGGCAATTGGGCAGTTAATAAGGCAGTTAATAAGGCAGTTAATTAGGCAGGCAATTAAGCAGATAATTTGGCAGTTAATTAGGCAGGCAATTAAGCAGTTATTAGGCAGGCAATTAAAAAGGCAATTAGGCAGTTAATTAGGCAAGCAATTAGGCAGGCACTTAGGCAGTTAATTAGGCAGTTAATTAGGCAGGCAATTGGGCAGGCAATAAGGCAGTTAATTAGACAGGCAATTAGGCAGGCACTTAGGCAGTAATTTAGTCAGGCAATTAGGCTGATAATAAGGCAGGCAATTAGGCAGTTAATTAGGCAGGCAATTAGGCAGTTAATTAGGCGGTCAATTAGGCAGGCAATTGGGCAGTTAATTAGGCAGTTAATTAGGCAGGCAATTGGGCAGTTAATTAGGCAGTTAATTAGGCAGGCCATTAAGCAGATAATTAGGCAGTTAATTAGGCAGGCAATTAGGCAGTTAATTAGGCTGTCAATTAGGCAAGCAATTGGGCAGTTGATTAGGCGGTCAATTAGGCAGACAATTGGGCAGTTAATTAGGCAGTTAATTAGAGAGGCTGTTGGGCAGGCAATTAGGCAGTTAATTAGGCAGTTAATTAGGCAGGCAATTGGGCAGTTAATTAGGCAGTTAATTAGACAGGCAATTAGGCATTTAATTAGGAGTTAATTAGGCAGGCAATAAGGCATTTATTAGGAGTTAATTAGGCAGGAAATTAAGCAGATAATTAGGCAGGAAATTAAAAAGCCAATTAGGCAGTTAATTAGGCAGGCAATTTGAAAGTCAATTAGGCAGTTAATTAGACAGGCAATTAGGCATTTCATTAGGCCGTTAATTAGGCAGGCAATTGTGCAGTTAATTAGGTAGTTAATTAGGCAGGCAACTAGGGAGGCAATTAGGTTGTTAATTAGGCAGGCAATTAGGCAGATAATTAAGCAGGCAATTAGGCAGTTAATTAGACAGGCAATTAGGCAGGCACTTAGGCAGTTAATTAAGCAGTTAATTAGGCAGTTAATTGGGCAGGCAATTGGGCAGGCAATAAGGCAGTTAATTAGACAGGCAATTAGGCAGGCACTTAGGCAGTTAATTAGGCAGGCAATTATGCTGATAATAAGGCAGGCAATTAGGCAGTTGATTAGGCAGGCAATTAGGCAGTTAATTAGGCGGTCAATTAGGCAGGCAATTGGGCAGTTAATTAGGCAGTAAATTAGGCAGGCAATTGGGCAGTTAATTAGGCAGTTAATTAGGCAGGCAATTAAGCAGAAAATTAGGCAGGCAATAAGGCAGATAATTAAGCAGGCAATTAGGCAAGCAGGCAATTAGGCAGGCAGGCAAATAAGCACGCAATTAAGCAGTTAAATAGGCAGGCATGCAATTTGGCAGGTAATTTGGCAGGCAATTAGGCATTCTAATAGGCAGTTAATTAGGCGGTCAATTAGGCAGGCAATTGGGCAGTTAATTAGGCAGTTAATTAGGCAGGAAATTGGGCAGTTAATTAGGCAATTAATTAGGCAGGCAATTAAGCAGATAATTAGGCAGTTAATTAGCCAGGCAATTAAGCAGAAAATTAGGCAGGCAATAAGGCAGATAATTAAGCAGGCAATTAGGCAGTTAATTAGGCAGTTAATTAGACAGGCCATTAGGCATTTAATTAGGCAGTTAATTAGGCAGGCAATTGTGCAGTTAATTAGGCAGGCAATTGGGCAGTTAATTAGGCAGTTAATTAGGCAGGCAATTGGACAGTTAATTAGGCAGTTAATTAGGCAGGCAATTAAGCAGATAATTAGACAGTTAATTAGCCAGGCAATTAAGCAGAAAATTAGGCAGGCAATTAGCAGATAATAAAGCATGCAATTAGGCAGTTAATTAGGCGGTCAATTAGGCAGGCAATTAGGCAGTTAATTAGGCAGGCAATTAGGCAGTTAATTAGGCAGTTAATTAGGCAGGCAATTGGGCAGTTAATTAGGCAGGCAAATGGGCAGTTAATTAGGCAGGCAATTGGGCAGGCAATAAGACAGTAAATTAGACAGGCAAGTAGGCAGGCACTTAGGCAGTTAATTAGGCAGACAATTAGGCTGATAATAAGGCAGGAAATTAGGCAGTTAATTAGGCAGGCAATTAGTTAGGCAATTAGGAAGTTAATTAGGCAGTTAATTAGGCAGGCAATTAGACAGGCAATTAGGCAGTTTATTAGTCAAGCTATTGGGCAGTTAATAAGGCAGTTAATAAGGCAGGCAATTCGGCAGTTAATTATGCTGTTAATTAGGGAGGCAAATGGGAAGTTAATTAGGCAGGCAATTGGGCAGGCAATAAGACAGTAAATTAGACAGGCAATTAGGCAGGCACTTAGGCAGTTAATTAAGCAGGCAATTAGGCTGATAATAAGGCAGGCAATTAGGCGGTTAATTAGGCGGTCAATTAGGCAGTTAATTAGGCAGGCAATTGGGCAGTTAATTAGGCAATTAATTAGACAGGCAATTAGGCATTTAATTAGGAGTTAATTAGGCAGGCAATTAAGCAGATAATTAGGCAAGCAATTAGGCAGTTAATTAGGCATTTAATTAGGCAGGCAATTGGGCAGTTAATAAGGCAGTTAATTAGGCAGGCAATTGGGGATTTAATTAGGCAGGCTTTTAAGCAGAAAATTAGGCAGGCAATTAAGCAGATAGTTAGGCAGGCTTTTAGGCAGGCAATTAGGCAGGCAATAAGGCAGGCAATTAGGCAGTTAAATAGGCAGGCAATCAGGCAATTATATGAGCAGGCAATCAGGCAGTTAATTAGGCAGGCAATTAGGCAGGCACTTAGGCAGTTAATTATGCAGTTAATTAGGCAGGCAATTGGGCAGTTAATAAAGCGGTCAATTAGGCAGGCAATTAAGCAGATAATTAGTCAGGCAATTAAGCAGATAATTAAGCAGGCAATTAGGCAGGCACTTAGGCAGTTAATTAGGCAGGCAATTAGGCAGGCAATTAGGCAGATAATTAAGCAGGCAATTAGGCAGTTAATTAGGCGGTCAATTAGGCAGGCAATTGAGCAGTTAATTAGGCAGTTAATTAGGCAGGCAATTAAGCAGATGATTAGGCAGTTAATTAGGCAGGCATTTAAGCAGATAATTAGGCAGGCAATTAGGCAGATATTAAGCAGGCAATTAAGCAGTTAATTAGGCGGTCAATTAGGCAAACAATTGGGCAGTTGATTAGGCTTTCAATTAAGCAGACAATTGGGCAGTTAATTAGGCAGTAATTAGGCAGGCAGTTGGGCAGGCAATTAGGCAAATAATTAGGCAGTTAATTAGGCAGGCAATTGGGCAGTTAATTAGGCAAGCAATAAGGTAGGCAATTAAGCAGTTAATTAGGCAGGCAATTAGGCGGTTAATTAGACAGGCAATTAGGCATTTAATTAGGCAGTTAATTAGGCAGGCAATTGTGCAGTTATTAGGCAGTTAATAAGGCAAATAATTAGGCAGGCAATTAAGCAGATAATTAGGCAGTTAATTAGGCAGGCAATTAAGCAGATAATTAAGCAGATAATTAGGCAGGCAATTAGGCAGATAATTAAGCAGGCAATTAGGCGGTTAATTAGGCGGTCAATTAGGCATGCAATTAGGCAGTTAATTAAACAGGCAATTGGGCAGTTAATTAGACAGGCAATAAGGCATTTATTTGGAGTTAATTAGGCAGGCAATTAAGCAGATAATTAGGCAGGAAATTAAAAAGGCAATTAGGCAGTTAATTAGGCAGGCACTTAGGCAGTTAATTAGGCAATTAATAATGCAGGCAATTGGGCAGTTAATTAGGCAGTTAATTAGGCAGGCAATTAGGCTGATAATAAGGCAGGCAATTAGGCAGTTAATTAGGCAGGCAATTAGGCAGTTAATTAGGCGGTCAATTATCCAGGCAATTGGGCAGTTAATTAGGCAGTTAATTAGGCAGGCAATTGGGCAGTTAATAAGGCAGTTAATAAGGCAGTTAATTAGGCAGGCAATTAAGCAGATAATTTGGCAGTTAATTAGGCAGGCAATTAAGCAGTTATTAGGCAGGCAATTAAAAAGGCAATTAGGCAGTTAATTAGGCAAGCAATTAGGCAGGCACTTAGGCAGTTAATTAGGCAGTTAATTAGGCAGGCAATTGGGCAGGCAATAAGGCAGTTAATTAGACAGGCAATTAGGCAGGCACTTAGGCAGTAATTTAGTCAGGCAATTAGGCTGATAATAAGGCAGGCAATTAGGCAGTTAATTAGGCAGGCAATTAGGCAGTTAATTAGGCGGTCAATTAGGCAGGCAATTGGGCAGTTAATTAGGCAGTTAATTAGGCAGGCAATTGGGCAGTTAATTAGGCAGTTAATTAGGCAGGCCATTAAGCAGATAATTAGGCAGTTAATTAGGCAGGCAATTAGGCAGTTAATTAGGCTGTCAATTAGGCAAGCAATTGGGCAGTTGATTAGGCGGTCAATTAGGCAGACAATTGGGCAGTTAATTAGGCAGTTAATTAGAGAGGCTGTTGGGCAGGCAATTAGGCAGTTAATTAGGCAGTTAATTAGGCAGGCAATTGGGCAGTTAATTAGGCAGTTAATTAGACAGGCAATTAGGCATTTAATTAGGAGTTAATTAGGCAGGCAATAAGGCATTTATTAGGAGTTAATTAGGCAGGAAATTAAGCAGATAATTAGGCAGGAAATTAAAAAGGCAATTAGGCAGTTAATTAGACAGGCAATTAGGCATTTCATTAGGCCGTTAATTAGGCAGGCAATTGTGCAGTTAATTAGGTAGTTAATTAGGCAGGCAACTAGGGAGGCAATTAGGTTGTTAATTAGGCAGGCAATTAGGCAGATAATTAAGCAGGCAATTAGGCAGTTAATTAGACAGGCAATTAGGCAGGCACTTAGGCAGTTAATTAAGCAGTTAATTAGGCAGTTAATTGGGCAGGCAATTGGGCAGGCAATAAGGCAGTTAATTAGACAGGCAATTAGGCAGGCACTTAGGCAGTTAATTAGGCAGGCAATTATGCTGATAATAAGGCAGGCAATTAGGCAGTTGATTAGGCAGGCAATTAGGCAGTTAATTAGGCGGTCAATTAGGCAGGCAATTGGGCAGTTAATTAGGCAGTAAATTAGGCAGGCAATTGGGCAGTTAATAAGGCAGTTAATTAGGCAGGCAATTAAGCAGAAAATTAGGCAGGCAATAAGGCAGATAATTAAGCAGGCAATTAGGCAAGCAGGCAATTAGGCAGGCAGGCAAATAAGCACGCAATTAAGCAGTTAAATAGGCAGGCATGCAATTTGGCAGGTAATTTGGCAGGCAATTAGGCATTCTAATAGGCAGTTAATTAGGCGGTCAATTAGGCAGGCAATTGGGCAGTTAATTAGGCAGTTAATTAGGCAGGAAATTGGGCAGTTAATTAGGCAATTAATTAGGCAGGCAATTAAGCAGATAATTAGGCAGTTAATTAGCCAGGCAATTAAGCAGAAAATTAGGCAGGCAATAAGGCAGATAATTAAGCAGGCAATTAGGCAGTTAATTAGGCAGTTAATTAGACAGGCCATTAGGCATTTAATTAGGCAGTTAATTAGGCAGGCAATTGTGCAGTTAATTAGGTAGATAATTAGGCAGGCAATTAGGCAGTTAATTAGGCAGGCAATTAGGAAGTTAATTAGGCAGGCAATTAGGCAGGCAATTAAGCAGGCAATCAGGCAGGCAATTAGGCAGTTTATTAGTCAAGCAATTAGACAGGCAATTAAGCAGGCAATAAGGCAGGTTATTAAGCAGGCAATTAGGCAGTTAATAAGGCAGGTTATTAATCAGGCAATTATGCAGTTAATTAGGCAAGCAATTAGGCAGGCAATTAGGCAGGCAATTAGGCAGTTAATTAGGCAGTTAATTAGACAGGCCATTAGGCATTTAAATAGGCAGTTAATTAGGCAGGCAATTGTGCAGTTAATTAGGTAGATAATTAGGCAGGCAATTAGGCAGTTACATAGGCAGGCAATTAGGAAGTTAATTAGGCAGGCAATTAAGCAGGCAATCAGGCAAGCAATTAGGCAGTTTATTAGTCAAGCAATTAGGCAGGCAATTAGGCAGGCAATTAGGCTGTTATTTAGGCAGTTGATTAGGCAGGCAATAGGGCAATTAATTAGGCAGTTAATTGGACAGGCAATTTGGCAGTTATTTAGGCAGTTAATTAGACAGGCAATTAGGCATTTCATTAGGCTGTTAATTAGGCAGGCAATTGTGCAGTTAATTAGGTAGTTTATTAGGCAGGCAACTAGGGAGGCAATTAGGCAGTTAATTAGGCAGGCAATTAGGCTGATAATTAAGCAGGCAATCAGGCAGTTAATAAGCCTGGCAATTAGGCAGGCACTTAGGCGGTTATTTAGGCAGGCAATTAGGCAGATAATAAAGCAGACAATTAGGCAGGCAATTAGGCAGGGAATTAGGCAGTTAATTAGGCAGGCAATTGGGCATGCAATTGGACAGTTATTTAGGCAGTTAATAAGGCAGGCAATTAGGCAGTTAATTAGGCAGTTAATTAGGCAGGCAATTAAGCAGATAATTAGGCAGGCAATTAGGCAGTTTATTAGTCAAGCAATTAGGCAGGCAATTAGGCAGGCAATTAGGCAGGTAATTAAGCAGGCAATTATGCAGTTAATTAGGCAAGCATTTAGGCAAGCAGGCAATTATGCAGTTAATTAGGCAAGCAATTAGGCAAGCAGGCAATTTGGCAGGCAGGTAAATAAGCAGGCAATTAAGCAGTTAATTAGGCAGGCAATTGGGCAGTTAATTAGGCAGTTAATTAGGCAGGCAATTAAGCAGAAAATTAGGCAGGCAATAAGGCAGATAATTAAGCAGGCAATTAGGCAAGCAGGCAATTAGGCAGGCAGGCAAATAAGCACGCAATTAAGCAGTTAAATAGGCAGGCAATTAGGCAGTTTATTAGTCAAGCAATTAGGCAGGCAATTAGGCAGGCAATTAGGCAGGTAATTAAGCAGGCAATTATGCAGTTAATTAGGCAAGCATTTAGGCAAGCAGGCAATTATGCAGTTAATTAGGCAAGCAATTAGGCAAGCTGGCAATTTGGCAGGCAGGTAAATAAGCAGGCAATTAAGCAGTTAATTAGGCAGGCAGCCAATTTGGCAGGTAATTAGGCTGGTAATTAGGCAGGCTATTAGGCAGTTAATTAGGTGGTCAATTAGGCAGGCAATTGGGCAGTTAATTAGGCAGTTAATTTGGCAGGCAATTAAGCAAATAATTAGGCAGATAATTAGGCAGATAATTAAGCAGGCAATTAGGCAATTAATTAGGCGGTCAATTAAGCAGGCAATTAGGCAGTTAATTAGGCAGGCAATTAGGCAGTTAATTTTGCAGGCAATTGGGCAGTTAATTAGGCAGGCAATTAGGCAGATGATTAAGCAGGCAATTAGGCAGGCAATTAGGCAGATAATTAAGCAGGCAATTAGGCAGTTAATTAGTTAGGCAATTAAGCAGTTAATTAGGCAGACAATAAGGCAGATAATGAAGCAGGCAATTAGGAAGGTAATTAGGCAGTTAATTAGGCAGGCAATTAGGCAGATAATTAAGCAGGCAATTAGGCAGTTAATTAGGTGGTCAATTAGGCAGGCAATTGGGAAGTTAATTAGGCAGGCAATTGGGCACATAATTAGGCAGTTAATTAGGCAGGCAATTAGGCAGTTAATTAGGCAGGCAATTAGGCAGATGATTAAGCAGGCAATTAGGCAGTTAATTAGGCGGTCAAAAAGCAGGCAATTAGGCAGGCAATAAGGCAGTTTATTAGTCAAGCAATTAGGCAGGCAATTAGGCAGGCAATTAGGCAGGTAATTAAGCAGGCAATTATGCAGTTAATTAGGCTAGCAGGCAATTAGGCAGGCAGGCAAAAAAGCAGGCAATTAAGCAGTTAATTAGGCAGGCAGGCAATTTGGCAGGTAATTAGGCAGGCTATTAGGCAGGCTGTTAGGCAGTTAATTAGGCGTTCAATTAGGCAGGCAATTGGGCAGTTAATTAGGCAGTTAATTAGGCAGGCAATTGGGCAGTTAATTAGGCAGTTAATTAGGCAGGCAATTGGACAGTTAATTAGGCAGTTAATTAGGCAGGCAATTAAGCAGATAATTAGACAGTTAATTAGCCAGGCAATTAAGCAGAAAATTAGGCAGGCAATTAGCAGATAATAAAGCATGCAATTAGGCAGTTAATTAGGCGGTCAATTAGGCAGGCAATTAGGCAGTTAATTAGGCAGGCAATTAGGCAGTTAATTAGGCAGTTAATTAGGCAGGCAATTGGGCAGTTAATTAGGCAGGCAAATGGGCAGTTAATTAGGCAGGCAATTGGGCAGGCAATAAGACAGTAAATTAGACAGGCAAGTAGGCAGGCACTTAGGCAGTTAATTAGGCAGACAATTAGGCTGATAATAAGGCAGGAAATTAGGCAGTTAATTAGGCAGGCAATTAGTTAGGCAATTAGGAAGTTAATTAGGCAGTTAATTAGGCAGGCAATTAGACAGGCAATTAGGCAGTTTATTAGTCAAGCTATTGGGCAGTTAATTAGGCAGTTAATAAGGCAGGCAATTCGGCAGTTAATTATGCTGTTAATTAGGGAGGCAAATGGGAAGTTAATTAGGCAGGCAATTGGGCAGGCAATAAGACAGTAAATTAGACAGGCAATTAGGCAGGCACTTAGGCAGTTAATTAAGCAGGCAATTAGGCTGATAATAAGGCAGGCAATTAGGCGGTTAATTAGGCGGTCAATTAGGCAGTTAATTAGGCAGGCAATTGGGCAGTTAATTAGGCAATTAATTAGACAGGCAATTAGGCATTTAATTAGGAGTTAATTAGGCAGGCAATTAAGCAGATAATTAGGCAAGCAATTAGGCAGTTAATTAGGCATTTAATTAGGCAGGCAATTGGGCAGTTAATTAGGCAGGCAATTGGGGATTTAATTAGGCAGGCTTTTAAGCAGAAAATTAGGCAGGCAATTAAGCAGATAGTTAGGCAGGCTTTTAGGCAGGCAATTAGGCAGGCAATAAGGCAGGCAATTAGGCAGTTAAATAGGCAGGCAATCAGGCAATTATATGAGCAGGCAATCAGGCAGTTAATTAGGCAGGCAATTAGGCAGGCACTTAGGCAGTTAATTATGCAGTTAATTAGGCAGGCAATTGGGCAGTTAATAAAGCGGTCAATTAGGCAGGCAATTAAGCAGATAATTAGTCAGGCAATTAAGCAGATAATTAAGCAGGCAATTAGGCAGGCACTTAGGCAGTTAATTAGGCAGGCAATTAGGCAGGCAATTAGGCAGATAATTAAGCAGGCAATTAGGCAGTTAATTAGGCGGTCAATTAGGCAGGCAATTGAGCAGTTAATTAGGCAGTTAATTAGGCAGGCAATTAAGCAGATGATTAGGCAGTTAATTAGGCAGGCATTTAAGCAGATAATTAGGCAGGCAATTAGGCAGATAATTAAGCAGGCAATTAAGCAGTTAATTAGGCGGTCAATTAGGCAAACAATTGGGCAGTTGATTAGGCTTTCAATTAAGCAGACAATTGGGCAGTTAATTAGGCAGTAATTAGGCAGGCAGTTGGGCAGGCAATTAGGCAAATAATTAGGCAGTTAATTAGGCAGGCAATTGGGCAGTTAATTAGGCAAGCAATAAGGTAGGCAATTAAGCAGTTAATTAGGCAGGCAATTAGGCGGTTAATTAGACAGGCAATTAGGCATTTAATTAGGCAGTTAATTAGGCAGGCAATTGTGCAGTTAATTAGACAGGCAATAAGGCATTTATTTGGAGTTAATTAGGCAGGCAATTAAGCAGATAATTAGGCAGGAAATTAAAAAGGCAATTAGGCAGTTAATTAGGCAGGCACTTAGGCAGTTAATTAGGCAATTAATAATGCAGGCAATTGGGCAGTTAATTAGGCAGTTAATTAGGCAGGCAATTAGGCTGATAATAAGGCAGGCAATTAGGCAGTTAATTAGGCAGGCAATTAGGCAGTTAATTAGGCGGTCAATTATCCAGGCAATTGGGCAGTTAATTAGGCAGTTAATTAGGCAGGCAATTGGGCAGTTAATAAGGCAGTTAATAAGGCAGTTAATTAGGCAGGCAATTAAGCAGATAATTTGGCAGTTAATTAGGCAGGCAATTAAGCAGTTATTAGGCAGGCAATTAAAAAGGCAATTAGGCAGTTAATTAGGCAAGCAATTAGGCAGGCACTTAGGCAGTTAATTAGGCAGTTAATTAGGCAGGCAATTGGGCAGGCAATAAGGCAGTTAATTAGACAGGCAATTAGGCAGGCACTTAGGCAGTAATTTAGTCAGGCAATTAGGCTGATAATAAGGCAGGCAATTAGGCAGTTAATTAGGCAGGCAATTAGGCAGTTAATTAGGCGGTCAATTAGGCAGGCAATTGGGCAGTTAATTAGGCAGTTAATTAGGCAGGCAATTGGGCAGTTAATTAGGCAGTTAATTAGGCAGGCCATTAAGCAGATAATTAGGCAGTTAATTAGGCAGGCAATTAGGCAGTTAATTAGGCTGTCAATTAGGCAAGCAATTGGGCAGTTGATTAGGCGGTCAATTAGGCAGACAATTGGGCAGTTAATTAGGCAGTTAATTAGAGAGGCTGTTGGGCAGGCAATTAGGCAGTTAATTAGGCAGTTAATTAGGCAGGCAATTGGGCAGTTAATTAGGCAGTTAATTAGACAGGCAATTAGGCATTTAATTAGGAGTTAATTAGGCAGGCAATAAGGCATTTATTAGGAGTTAATTAGGCAGGAAATTAAGCAGATAATTAGGCAGGAAATTAAAAAGCCAATTAGGCAGTTAATTAGGCAGGCAATTTGAAAGTCAATTAGGCAGTTAATTAGACAGGCAATTAGGCATTTCATTAGGCCGTTAATTAGGCAGGCAATTGTGCAGTTAATTAGGTAGTTAATTAGGCAGGCAACTAGGGAGGCAATTAGGTTGTTAATTAGGCAGGCAATTAGGCAGATAATTAAGCAGGCAATTAGGCAGTTAATTAGACAGGCAATTAGGCAGGCACTTAGGCAGTTAATTAAGCAGTTAATTAGGCAGTTAATTTGGGCAGGCAATTGGGCAGGCAATAAGGCAGTTAATTAGACAGGCAATTAGGCAGGCACTTAGGCAGTTAATTAGGCAGGCAATTATGCTGATAATAAGGCAGGCAATTAGGCAGTTGATTAGGCAGGCAATTAGGCAGTTAATTAGGCGGTCAATTAGGCAGGCAATTGGGCAGTTAATTAGGCAGTAAATTAGGCAGGCAATTGGGCAGTTAATTAGGCAGTTAATTAGGCAGGCAATTAAGCAGAAAATTAGGCAGGCAATAAGGCAGATAATTAAGCAGGCAATTAGGCAAGCAGGCAATTAGGCAGGCAGGCAAATAAGCACGCAATTAAGCAGTTAAATAGGCAGGCATGCAATTTGGCAGGTAATTTGGCAGGCAATTAGGCATTCTAATAGGCAGTTAATTAGGCGGTCAATTAGGCAGGCAATTGGGCAGTTAATTAGGCAGTTAATTAGGCAGGAAATTGGGCAGTTAATTAGGCAATTAATTAGGCAGGCAATTAAGCAGATAATTAGGCAGTTAATTAGCCAGGCAATTAAGCAGAAAATTAGGCAGGCAATAAGGCAGATAATTAAGCAGGCAATTAGGCAGTTAATTAGGCAGTTAATTAGACAGGCCATTAGGCATTTAATTAGGCAGTTAATTAGGCAGGCAATTGTGCAGTTAATTAGGCAGGCAATTGGGCAGTTAATTAGGCAGTTAATTAGGCAGGCAATTGGACAGTTAATTAGGCAGTTAATTAGGCAGGCAATTAAGCAGATAATTAGACAGTTAATTAGCCAGGCAATTAAGCAGAAAATTAGGCAGGCAATTAGCAGATAATAAAGCATGCAATTAGGCAGTTAATTAGGCGGTCAATTAGGCAGGCAATTAGGCAGTTAATTAGGCAGGCAATTAGGCAGTTAATTAGGCAGTTAATTAGGCAGGCAATTGGGCAGTTAATTAGGCAGGCAAATGGGCAGTTAATTAGGCAGGCAATTGGGCAGGCAATAAGACAGTAAATTAGACAGGCAAGTAGGCAGGCACTTAGGCAGTTAATTAGGCAGACAATTAGGCTGATAATAAGGCAGGAAATTAGGCAGTTAATTAGGCAGGCAATTAGTTAGGCAATTAGGAAGTTAATTAGGCAGTTAATTAGGCAGGCAATTAGACAGGCAATTAGGCAGTTTATTAGTCAAGCTATTGGGCAGTTAATTAGGCAGTTAATAAGGCAGGCAATTCGGCAGTTAATTATGCTGTTAATTAGGGAGGCAAATGGGAAGTTAATTAGGCAGGCAATTGGGCAGGCAATAAGACAGTAAATTAGACAGGCAATTAGGCAGGCACTTAGGCAGTTAATTAAGCAGGCAATTAGGCTGATAATAAGGCAGGCAATTAGGCGGTTAATTAGGCGGTCAATTAGGCAGTTAATTAGGCAGGCAATTGGGCAGTTAATTAGGCAATTAATTAGACAGGCAATTAGGCATTTAATTAGGAGTTAATTAGGCAGGCAATTAAGCAGATAATTAGGCAAGCAATTAGGCAGTTAATTAGGCATTTAATTAGGCAGGCAATTGGGCAGTTAATAAGGCAGTTAATTAGGCAGGCAATTGGGGATTTAATTAGGCAGGCTTTTAAGCAGAAAATTAGGCAGGCAATTAAGCAGATAGTTAGGCAGGCTTTTAGGCAGGCAATTAGGCAGGCAATAAGGCAGGCAATTAGGCAGTTAAATAGGCAGGCAATCAGGCAATTATATGAGCAGGCAATCAGGCAGTTAATTAGGCAGGCAATTAGGCAGGCACTTAGGCAGTTAATTATGCAGTTAATTAGGCAGGCAATTGGGCAGTTAATAAAGCGGTCAATTAGGCAGGCAATTAAGCAGATAATTAGTCAGGCAATTAAGCAGATAATTAAGCAGGCAATTAGGCAGGCACTTAGGCAGTTAATTAGGCAGGCAATTAGGCAGGCAATTAGGCAGATAATTAAGCAGGCAATTAGGCAGTTAATTAGGCGGTCAATTAGGCAGGCAATTGAGCAGTTAATTAGGCAGTTAATTAGGCAGGCAATTAAGCAGATGATTAGGCAGTTAATTAGGCAGGCATTTAAGCAGATAATTAGGCAGGCAATTAGGCAGATATTAAGCAGGCAATTAAGCAGTTAATTAGGCGGTCAATTAGGCAAACAATTGGGCAGTTGATTAGGCTTTCAATTAAGCAGACAATTGGGCAGTTAATTAGGCAGTAATTAGGCAGGCAGTTGGGCAGGCAATTAGGCAAATAATTAGGCAGTTAATTAGGCAGGCAATTGGGCAGTTAATTAGGCAAGCAATAAGGTAGGCAATTAAGCAGTTAATTAGGCAGGCAATTAGGCGGTTAATTAGACAGGCAATTAGGCATTTAATTAGGCAGTTAATTAGGCAGGCAATTGTGCAGTTATTAGGCAGTTAATAAGGCAAATAATTAGGCAGGCAATTAAGCAGATAATTAGGCAGTTAATTAGGCAGGCAATTAAGCAGATAATTAAGCAGATAATTAGGCAGGCAATTAGGCAGATAATTAAGCAGGCAATTAGGCGGTTAATTAGGCGGTCAATTAGGCATGCAATTAGGCAGTTAATTAAACAGGCAATTGGGCAGTTAATTAGACAGGCAATAAGGCATTTATTTGGAGTTAATTAGGCAGGCAATTAAGCAGATAATTAGGCAGGAAATTAAAAAGGCAATTAGGCAGTTAATTAGGCAGGCACTTAGGCAGTTAATTAGGCAATTAATAATGCAGGCAATTGGGCAGTTAATTAGGCAGTTAATTAGGCAGGCAATTAGGCTGATAATAAGGCAGGCAATTAGGCAGTTAATTAGGCAGGCAATTAGGCAGTTAATTAGGCGGTCAATTATCCAGGCAATTGGGCAGTTAATTAGGCAGTTAATTAGGCAGGCAATTGGGCAGTTAATAAGGCAGTTAATAAGGCAGTTAATTAGGCAGGCAATTAAGCAGATAATTTGGCAGTTAATTAGGCAGGCAATTAAGCAGTTATTAGGCAGGCAATTAAAAAGGCAATTAGGCAGTTAATTAGGCAAGCAATTAGGCAGGCACTTAGGCAGTTAATTAGGCAGTTAATTAGGCAGGCAATTGGGCAGGCAATAAGGCAGTTAATTAGACAGGCAATTAGGCAGGCACTTAGGCAGTAATTTAGTCAGGCAATTAGGCTGATAATAAGGCAGGCAATTAGGCAGTTAATTAGGCAGGCAATTAGGCAGTTAATTAGGCGGTCAATTAGGCAGGCAATTGGGCAGTTAATTAGGCAGTTAATTAGGCAGGCAATTGGGCAGTTAATTAGGCAGTTAATTAGGCAGGCCATTAAGCAGATAATTAGGCAGTTAATTAGGCAGGCAATTAGGCAGTTAATTAGGCTGTCAATTAGGCAAGCAATTGGGCAGTTGATTAGGCGGTCAATTAGGCAGACAATTGGGCAGTTAATTAGGCAGTTAATTAGAGAGGCTGTTGGGCAGGCAATTAGGCAGTTAATTAGGCAGTTAATTAGGCAGGCAATTGGGCAGTTAATTAGGCAGTTAATTAGACAGGCAATTAGGCATTTAATTAGGAGTTAATTAGGCAGGCAATAAGGCATTTATTAGGAGTTAATTAGGCAGGAAATTAAGCAGATAATTAGGCAGGAAATTAAAAAGGCAATTAGGCAGTTAATTAGACAGGCAATTAGGCATTTCATTAGGCCGTTAATTAGGCAGGCAATTGTGCAGTTAATTAGGTAGTTAATTAGGCAGGCAACTAGGGAGGCAATTAGGTTGTTAATTAGGCAGGCAATTAGGCAGATAATTAAGCAGGCAATTAGGCAGTTAATTAGACAGGCAATTAGGCAGGCACTTAGGCAGTTAATTAAGCAGTTAATTAGGCAGTTAATTGGGCAGGCAATTGGGCAGGCAATAAGGCAGTTAATTAGACAGGCAATTAGGCAGGCACTTAGGCAGTTAATTAGGCAGGCAATTATGCTGATAATAAGGCAGGCAATTAGGCAGTTGATTAGGCAGGCAATTAGGCAGTTAATTAGGCGGTCAATTAGGCAGGCAATTGGGCAGTTAATTAGGCAGTAAATTAGGCAGGCAATTGGGCAGTTAATAAGGCAGTTAATTAGGCAGGCAATTAAGCAGAAAATTAGGCAGGCAATAAGGCAGATAATTAAGCAGGCAATTAGGCAAGCAGGCAATTAGGCAGGCAGGCAAATAAGCACGCAATTAAGCAGTTAAATAGGCAGGCATGCAATTTGGCAGGTAATTTGGCAGGCAATTAGGCATTCTAATAGGCAGTTAATTAGGCGGTCAATTAGGCAGGCAATTGGGCAGTTAATTAGGCAGTTAATTAGGCAGGAAATTGGGCAGTTAATTAGGCAATTAATTAGGCAGGCAATTAAGCAGATAATTAGGCAGTTAATTAGCCAGGCAATTAAGCAGAAAATTAGGCAGGCAATAAGGCAGATAATTAAGCAGGCAATTAGGCAGTTAATTAGGCAGTTAATTAGACAGGCCATTAGGCATTTAATTAGGCAGTTAATTAGGCAGGCAATTGTGCAGTTAATTAGGTAGATAATTAGGCAGGCAATTAGGCAGTTAATTAGGCAGGCAATTAGGAAGTTAATTAGGCAGGCAATTAGGCAGGCAATTAAGCAGGCAATCAGGCAGGCAATTAGGCAGTTTATTAGTCAAGCAATTAGACAGGCAATTAAGCAGGCAATAAGGCAGGTTATTAAGCAGGCAATTAGGCAGTTAATAAGGCAGGTTATTAATCAGGCAATTATGCAGTTAATTAGGCAAGCAATTAGGCAGGCAATTAGGCAGGCAATTAGGCAGTTAATTAGGCAGTTAATTAGACAGGCCATTAGGCATTTAAATAGGCAGTTAATTAGGCAGGCAATTGTGCAGTTAATTAGGTAGATAATTAGGCAGGCAATTAGGCAGTTACATAGGCAGGCAATTAGGAAGTTAATTAGGCAGGCAATTAAGCAGGCAATCAGGCAAGCAATTAGGCAGTTTATTAGTCAAGCAATTAGGCAGGCAATTAGGCAGGCAATTAGGCTGTTATTTAGGCAGTTGATTAGGCAGGCAATAGGGCAATTAATTAGGCAGTTAATTGGACAGGCAATTTGGCAGTTATTTAGGCAGTTAATTAGACAGGCAATTAGGCATTTCATTAGGCTGTTAATTAGGCAGGCAATTGTGCAGTTAATTAGGTAGTTTATTAGGCAGGCAACTAGGGAGGCAATTAGGCAGTTAATTAGGCAGGCAATTAGGCTGATAATTAAGCAGGCAATCAGGCAGTTAATAAGCCTGGCAATTAGGCAGGCACTTAGGCGGTTATTTAGGCAGGCAATTAGGCAGATAATAAAGCAGACAATTAGGCAGGCAATTAGGCAGGGAATTAGGCAGTTAATTAGGCAGGCAATTGGGCATGCAATTGGACAGTTATTTAGGCAGTTAATAAGGCAGGCAATTAGGCAGTTAATTAGGCAGTTAATTAGGCAGGCAATTAAGCAGATAATTAGGCAGGCAATTAGGCAGTTTATTAGTCAAGCAATTAGGCAGGCAATTAGGCAGGCAATTAGGCAGGTAATTAAGCAGGCAATTATGCAGTTAAATAGGCAAGCATTTAGGCAAGCAGGCAATTATGCAGTTAATTAGGCAAGCAATTAGGCAAGCAGGCAATTTGGCAGGCAGGTAAATAAGCAGGCAATTAAGCAGTTAATTAGGCAGGCAATTGGGCAGTTAATTAGGCAGTTAATTAGGCAGGCAATTAAGCAGAAAATTAGGCAGGCAATAAGGCAGATAATTAAGCAGGCAATTAGGCAAGCAGGCAATTAGGCAGGCAGGCAAATAAGCACGCAATTAAGCAGTTAAATAGGCAGGCATGCAATTAGGCAGGTAATTAGGCAGGCAATTAGGCAGGCTAATAGGCAGTTAATTAGGCGGTCAATTAGGCAGGCAATTGGGCAGTTAATTAGGCAGTTAATAAGGCAGGAAATTGGGCAGTTAATTAGGCAATTTATTAGGCAGGCAATTAGGCAGGCAATAAGGCAGGTAATTAAGCAGGCAATTATGCAGTTAATTAGGCAAGCAATTAGGCAGGCAATTAGGCAGTTAATTAGGCAGGCAATAAGGCGGTTAATTAGACAGGCAATTAGGCATTTATTTAGGCAGTTAATTAGGCAGGCAATTGTGCAGTTAATAAGGTAGTTAATTAGGTAGGCAATAAGGCAGGCAATTGGGCAGATAATTAGACAGTCAGTTAGGCAGAAAATTAAGCAGGCAATCATGCAGTTAATTAGGCAGGCAATTAGGCAGGCACTTAGGCAGTTAATTAGGCAGGCAAATAGGCAGATAATAAAGCAGGCAATTAGGCAGTTTATTAGTCAAGCAATTAGGCAGGCAATTAGGCAGGCAATAAGGCAGGTAATTAAGCAGGCAATTATGCAGTTAATTAGGCAAGCAATTAGGCAGGCAATTAGGCAGGCAATAAGGCAGGCAATTAAGCAGGCAATTATGCAGTTAATTAGGCAAGCAATTAGGCAAGCAGGCAATTAGGCAGGCAGGCAATTAGGCAGGCAATTAAGCAGTTTGTTAGGCAGGCAGGCAATTTGGCAGGTAATTAGGCAGGCTATTATGCAGGCTATTATGCAGGCTATTAGGCATACAATTAGGCAGGCAATTAGGCAGTTAATTAGGCGGTAAATTAGGCAGGCAGTTAATTAGGCAGGCAATTAGGCGGTTAATTAGACACGCAATTAGGCATTTAATTAGGCAGTTAATTAAGCAGGCAATTGTGCAGTTAATTAGGTAGTTAATTAGGCAGGCAATTAAGCAGATAATTAGGCAGGCAATTAAAAGGCAATTAGGCAGTTAATTAGGCAGGCAATTAGGCAGGCACTTAGGCAGTTAATTAGGCAGTTAATTATGCAGGCAATTGGGCTGTTTATTAGGCAGGCAATTGGGCAGGCAATTAAGCAGGCACTTAGGCAGTTATTTAGGCAGGCAATTAGGCTGATAATAAGGCAGGCTATTAGGCATACAATTAAGCAGGCAATTAGGCAGTTAATTAGGCGGTCAATTAGGCAGGCAGTTAATTAGGCAGTTAATTAAGCAGGCTATTAGGCGGTTAATTAGAAAGGCAATTAGGCATTTAATTAGGCAGTTAATTAGGCACGCAATTGTGCAGTTAATTAGGCAGTTAATTAGGCAAATAATTAGGCAGGCAATTAAGCAGATAATTAAGCAGTTAATTAGGCAGGCAATTAAGCAGATAATTAAGCAGATAATAAGGCAGGCAATTAGGCAGATAATTAATCAGGCAATTAGGTGGTTAATTAGGCGGTCAATTAAGCAGGCAATTAGGCAGTTAATTAAACAGGCAATTGGGCAGTTAATTAGGCAGTTAATTAGACAGGCAATTAGGCATTTAATTAGGAGTTAATTAGGCAGGCAATTAAGCAGATAATTAGGCAGGCAATCAAAAAGGCAATTAGGCAGTTAATTAGGCAAGCAATTAGGCAGGCACTTAGGCAGTTAATTAGGCAGTTAATTAGTCAGGCAATTGGGCTGTTAATTAGGCAGGCTATTGGGCAGGCAATAAGGCAGTTAATTAAACAGGCAATTAGGCAGGCACTTAGGCAGTTAATTAGGCAGGCAATTAGGCTGATAATAAGGCAGGCAATTAGGCAGTTAATTAGGCAGGCAATTAGGCAGTTAATTAGGCGGTCAATTAGGCAGGCAATTGGGCAGTTAATTATGCAGTTAATTAGGCAGGCAATTGGGCAGTTAATTAGGCAGTTAATTAGGCAGGCAATTAAGCAGATAATTAGGCAGTTAATTAGGCAGGCAATTAGGCAGTTAATTAGGCTGTCAATTAGGCAGGCAATTAAGCAGATAATTAAGCAGATAATTAGGCAGGCAATTAGGCAGATAATTAAGCAGGCAATTAGGTGGTTAATTAGGCGGTCAATTAAGCAGGCAATTAGGCAGTTAATTAAACAGGCAATTGGGCAGTTAATTAGGCAGTTAATTAGACAGGCAATTAGGCATTTAATTAGGAGTTAATTAGGCAGGCAATTATGCAGATAATTAGGCAGGCAATTAAGCAGATAATTAGGCAGGCAATTAAAAAGGCAATTAGGCAGTTAATTAGGCAAGCAATTAGGCAGGCACTTAGGCAGTTAATTAGGCAGTTAATTAGGCAGGCAATTGGGCAGTTAATTAGGCAGGCAATTAGGCAGGCAATTAAGCAGGCAATTAGGCAGTTTATTAGTCAAGCAATTAGGCAGGCAATTAGGCAGGCAATTAGGCAGTTAATTAGGCAGGCAATTAGGCAGATAATTAAGCAGGCAATTAGGCTATTAATTAGACAGGCAATTAGGCAGGCACTTAGGCAGTTAATTAAGCAGTTAATTAGGCAGTTAATAGGGCAGGCAGTTGGGCAGGCAATAAGGCAGTTAATTAGACAGGCAATTAGGCAGGCACTTAGGCAGTTAATTAGGCAGGCAATTATGCTGATAATAAGGCAGGCAATTAGGCAGTTAATTAGGCAGGCAATTAGGCAGTTAATTAGGCGGTCAATTAGGCAGTTAATTAGGCAGGTAATTAAGCAGAAAATTAGGCAGGCAATAAGGCAGATAATTAAGCAGGCAATTAGGCAGGCTAATAGACAGTTAATTAGGCGGTCAATTAGGCAGGCAATTAGGCAGTTAATTAGGCAGTTAATTAGGCAGGAAATTGGGCAGTTAATTAGGCAATTATTTAGGCAGGCAATTAAGCAGATAATTAGGCAGTTAATTAGCCAGGCAATTAAGCAGAAAATTAGGCAGGCAATAAGGCAGATAATTAAGCAGGCAATTAGGCAGTTAATTAGGCAGTTAATTAGACAGGCCATTAGGCATTTAATTAGGCAGTTAATTAAGCAGGCAATTGTGCAGTTAATTAGGTAGATAATTAGGCAGGCAATTAGGCAGTTAATTAGGCAGGCAATTAGGAAGTTATTTAGGCAGGCAATTAGGCAGGCAATTAAGCAGGCAATCAGGCAAGCAATTAGGCAGTTTATTAGTCAAGCAATTAGGCAGGCAATTAGGCAGGCAATAAGGCAGGTTATTAAGCAGGCAATTAGGCAGGCAATAAGGAAGGTTATTATTCAGGAAATTATGCAGTTAATTAGGCAAGCAATTAGGCAGGCAATTAGGCAGGCAATTAGGCAGGCAATTAGGCAGTTAGTTAGGCAGTTAATTAGACAGGCCATTAGGCATTTAATTAGGCAGTTAATTAGGCAGGCAATTGTGCAGTTAATTAGGTAGATAATTAGGCAGGCAATTAGGCAGGCAATTAGGCAGTTAATTAGGCAGGCAATTAGGAAGTTAATTAGGCAGGCAATTAGGCAGGCAACTAAGCAGGCAATCAGGCAGGCAATTAAGCAATTTATTAGTCAAGCAATTAGACAGGCAATTAGGCAGGCAATTAGGCAGGCAATTAGGCAGTTATTTAGGCAGTTAATTAGGCAGGCAATAGGGCAATTAATTAGGCATTTAATTGGACAGGCAATTGTGCAGTTAATTAGGCAGTTAATTAGACAGGCAATTAGGCATTTCATTAGGCCGTTAATTAGGCAGGCAATTGTGCAGTTAATTAGGTAGTTTATTAGGCAGGCAACTAGGGAGGCAATTAGGCAGTTAATTAGGCAGGCAATTAGGCTGATAATTAAGCAGGCAATCGGGCAGTTAATAAGCCTGGCAATTAGGCAGGCACTTAGGCAGTTAATTAGGCAGGCAATTAGGCAGATAATAAAGCAGACAATTAGGCAGGCAATTAGGCAGGTAATTAGGCAGTTAATTAGGCAGGCAATTGGGCATGCAATTGGACAGTTATTTAGGCAGTTAATAAGGCAGGCAATTGGGCAGTTAATTAGGCAGTTAATTAGGCAGGCAATTAAGCAGATAATTAGGCAGGCAATTAGGCAGTTTATTAGTCAAGCAATTAGGCAGGCAATTAGGCAGGCAATTAGGCAGGTAATTAAGCAGGCAATTATGCAGTTAATTAGGCAAGCATTTAGGCAAGCAGGCAATTATGCAGTTAATTAGGCAAGCAATTAGGCAAGCTGGCAATTTGGCAGGCAGGTAAATAAGCAGGCAATTAAGCAGTTAATTAGGCAGGCAGCCAATTTGGCAGGTAATTAGGCTGGTAATTAGGCAGGCTATTAGGCAGTTAATTAGGTGGTCAATTAGGCAGGCAATTGGGCAGTTAATTAGGCAGTTAATTTGGCAGGCAATTAAGCAAATAATTAGGCAGATAATTAGGCAGATAATTAAGCAGGCAATTAGGCAATTAATTAGGCGGTCAATTAAGCAGGCAATTAGGCAGTTAATTAGGCAGGCAATTAGGCAGTTAATTTTGCAGGCAATTGGGCAGTTAATTAGGCAGGCAATTAGGCAGATGATTAAGCAGGCAATTAGGCAGGCAATTAGGCAGATAATTAAGCAGGCAATTAGGCAGTTAATTAGTTAGGCAATTAAGCAGTTAATTAGGCAGACAATAAGGCAGATAATGAAGCAGGCAATTAGGAAGGTAATTAGGCAGTTAATTAGGCAGGCAATTAGGCAGATAATTAAGCAGGCAATTAGGCAGTTAATTAGGCGGTCAATTAGGCAGGCAATTGGGAAGTTAATTAGGCAGGCAATTGGGCACATAATTAGGCAGTTAATTAGGCAGGCAATTAGGCAGTTAATTAGGCAGGCAATTAGGCAGATGATTAAGCAGGCAATTAGGCAGTTAATTAGGCGGTCAAAAAGCAGGCAATTAGGCAGGCAATAAGGCAGTTTATTAGTCAAGCAATTAGGCAGGCAATTAGGCAGGCAATTAGGCAGGTAATTAAGCAGGCAATTATGCAGTTAATTAGGCTAGCAGGCAATTAGGCAGGCAGGCAAAAAAGCAGGCAATTAAGCAGTTAATTAGGCAGGCAGGCAATTTGGCAGGTAATTAGGCAGGCTATTAGGCAGGCTGTTAGGCAGTTAATTAGGCGTTCAATTAGGCAGGCAATTGGGCAGTTAATTAGGCAGTTAATTAGGCAGGCAATTGGGCAGTTAATTAGGCAGTTAATTAGGCAGGCAATTGGACAGTTAATTAGGCAGTTAATTAGGCAGGCAATTAAGCAGATAATTAGACAGTTAATTAGCCAGGCAATTAAGCAAAAAATTAGGCAGGCAATTAGCAGATAATAAAGCATGCAATTAGGCAGTTAATTAGGCGGTCAATTAGGCAGGCAATTAGGCAGTTAATTAGGCAGGCAATTAGGCAGTTAATTAGGCAGTTAATTGGGCAGGCAATTGGGCAGGCAATAAGGCAGTTAATTAGACAGGCAATTAGGCAGGCACTTAGGCAGTTAATTAGGCAGGCTATTATGCTGATAATAAGGCAGGCAATTAGGCAGTTGATTAGGCAGGCAATTAGGCAGTTAATTAGGCGGTCAATTAGGCAGGCATTTGGGCAGTTAATTAGGCAGTAAATTAGGCAGGCAATTGGGCAGTTAATTAGGCAGTTAATTAGGCTGGCAATTAAGCAGAAAATTAGGCAGGCAATAAGGCAGATAATTAAGCAGGCAATTAGGCAAGCAGGCAATTAGGCAGGCAGGCAAATAAGCACGCAATTAAGCAGTTAAATAGGCAGGCATGCAATTTGGCAGGTAATTAGGCAGGCAATTAGGCAGGCTAATAATCAGTTAATTAGGCGGTCAATTAGGCAGGCAATTAGGCAGTTAATTAGGCAGTTTATTAGGCAGGAAATTTGGCAGTTAATTAGGCAATTAATTAGGCAGGCAATTAAGCAGATAATTAGGCAGTTAATTAGCCGGGCAATTAAGCAGAAAATTAGGCAGGCAATAAGGCAGATAATTAAGCAGGCAATTAGGCAGTTAATTAGGCAGTTAATTAGACAGGCCATTAGGCATTTAATTAGGCAGTTAATTAGGCAGGCAATTGTGCAGTTAATTAGGTAGATAATTAGGCAGGCAATTAGGCAGTTAATTAGGCAGGCCATTAGGAAGTTAATTAGGCAGGCAATTAGGCAGGCAATTAAGCAGGCAATCAGGCAGGCAATTAGGCAGTTTATTAGTCAAGCAATTAGACAGGCAATTAGGCAGGCAATTAGGCAGTTAATTAGGCAGGCAATTGAGCAGTTAATTTGGCAGGCAATTAGGCAGATGATAACAGGCAATTAGGAAGGCAATTAGGCAGATAATTAAGCAGGCAATTAGGCAGTTAATTAGGCGGTCAATTAGGCACCAATTGAGCAGTTAATTAGGCAGTTAATAAGGCAGGCATATGGGCAGTTAATTAGTTAGTTAATTAGGCAGGCAATTAGGCAGTTAATAAGGCAGGCAATTAGGCAGATAATTAAGCAGGAAATTAGGCAATAATTAGGCGGTCAATTAAGCAGGCAATTAGGCAGGCAATTGGGCACATAATTAGGCAGTTAATTAGGCAGGCAATTAGGCAGTTAATTAGGCAGGCAATTAGGCAGATGATTATGCAGGCAATTAGGCAGTTAATTAGGCGGTCAAAAAGCAGGCAATTAGGCAGTCAATAAGGCAGTTTATTAGTCAAGCAATTAGGCAGGCAATTAGGCAGGCAATTAGGCAGGTAATTAAGCAGGCAATTATGCAGTTAATTAGGCAAGCAGGCAATTAGGCAGGCAGGCAAATAAGCAGTTAATTAGGCAGGCAGGCAATTTGGCAGGTAATTAGGCAGGCTATTAGGCAGGCTGTTAGGCAGTTAATTAGGCGTTCATTTAGGCAGGCAATTGGGCAGTTAATTAGGCAGTTAATTAGGCAGGCAATTGGGCAGTTAGTTAGGCAGTTAATTAGGCAGGCAATTGGGCAGTTAATTAGGCAGTTAATTAGGCAGGCAATTAAGCAGATGATTAGGCAGGCAATTAGGCAGATAATTAAGCAGGCAATTAGGCAATTAATTAGGCGGTCAATTAAGCAGGCAATTGGGCAGTTAATTAGGCTGTTAATTAGGCAGGCAATTAAGCAGATAATGAAGCAGGCAATTAGGAAGGCAATTAGGCAGTTAATTAGTCAGGCAATTAGGCAGATAATTAAGCAGGCAATTAGGCAGTTAATAAGCCGGTCAATTAGGCAATTGGGAAGTTAATTAGGCAGGCAATTGGGCACATAATTAGGCAGTTAATTAGGCAGGCAATTAGGCAGTTAATTAGGCAGGCAATTAGGCAGATGATTAAGCAGGCAATTAGGCAGTTAATTAGGCGGTCAAAAAGCAGGCAATTAAAGCAGGCAATAAGGCAGTTTATTAGTCAAGCAATTAGGCAGGCAATTAGGCAGGCAATTAGGCAGGTAATTAAGCAGGCAATTATGCAGTTAATTAGGCAAGCAGGCAATTAGGCAGGCAGGCAAATAAGCAGGCAATTAAGCAGTTAATTAGGCAGTCAGGCAATTTGGCAGGTAATTACTCAAGCTATTAGGCAGGCTGTTAGGCAGTTAATTAGGCGTTCAATTAGGCAGGCAATTGGGCAGTTAATTAGGCAGTTAATAAGGCAGGCAATTGGGCAGTTAGTTAGGCAGTTAATTAGGCAGGCAATTGGGCAGTTAATTAGGCAGTTAATTAGGCAGGCAATTAAGCAGATGATTAGGCAGGCAATTAGGCAGATAATTAAGCAGGCAATTAGCAGTTAATTTGGCGGTCAATTAGGCAGGCAATTAGGCAATTAGGCAGTTAATTAGGCAGTTAATTAGACAGGCAATTAGGCATTTAATTAGGAGTTAATTAGGCAGGCAATTAAGCAGATAATTAGGCAGGCAATTAAAAAGGCAATTAGGCATTTCATTAGGCCGTTAATTAGGCAGGCAATTGTGCAGTTAATTAAGCAGTTAATTAGGCAGTCAGGCAATTTGGCAGGTAATTAGGCAAGCTATTAGGCAGGCTGTTAGGCAGTTAATTAGGCGTTCAATTAGGCAGGCAATTGGGCAGGCAATAAGGCAGTTAATTAGACAGGCAATTAAGCAGATGATTAGGCAGGCAATTAGGCAGATAATTAAGCAGGCAATTAGGCAGTTAATTTGGCGGTCAATTAGGCAGGCAATTAGGCAGGCAATTAGGCAATTAGGCAGTTAATTAGGCAGGCAGTTAGGCAGTTAATAAGGCAGTTAATTATACAGGCCATTAGGCATTTAATTAGGCAGTTAATTAGGCAGGCAATTGTGCAGTTAATTAGGTAGTTAATAAGGCAGGCAATAAGGCAGGCAATAAGGCAGATAATTAGACAGTCAATTAGGCAGAAAATTAAGCAGGCAATCATGCAGTTATTAGGCAGGCAATTAGGCAGATAATAAGGCAGGAAATTAGGCAGTTAATTAGGCAGGCAATTAAGCAGGCAATTAGGAAGTTAATTAGGCAGGCAATTCGGCAGTTTATTAGTCAATAAATTAGGCAGGCAATTAGGCAGGCAATTAGGCAGGCAATAAGGCAGGTAATTAAGCAGGCAATTATGCAGTTAATTAGGCAAGCAATTAGGCAGGCAATTAGGCAGTTAATTAGGCAGGCAATAAGGCGGTTAATTAGAGAGGCAATTAGGCATTTAATTAGGCAGTTAATTAGGCAGGCAATTGTGCAGTTAATAAGGTAGTTAATTAGGTAGGCAATAAGGCAGGCAATTGGGCAGATAATTAGACAGTCAGTTAGGCAGAAAATTAAGCAGGCAATCATGCAGTTAATTAGGCAGGCAATTAGGCAGGCACTTAGGCAGTTAATTAGGCAGGCAAATAGGCAGATAATAAAGCAGGCAATTAGGCAGTTTATTAGTCAAGCAATTAGGCAGGCAATTAGGCAGGCAATAAGGCAGGTAATTAAGCAGGCAATTATGCAGTTAATTAGGCAAGCAATTAGGCAGGCAATTAGGCAGGCAATAAGGCAGGCAATTAAGCAGGCAATTATGCAGTTAATTAGGCAAGCAATTAGGCAAGCAGGCAATTAGGCAGGCAGGCAATTAGGCAGGCAATTAAGCAGTTTGTTAGGCAGGCAGGCAATTTGGCAGGTAATTAGGCAGGCTATTATGCAGGCTATTATGCAGGCTATTAGGCATACAATTAGGCAGGCAATTAGGCAGTTAATTAGGCGGTAAATTAGGCAGGCAGTTAATTAGGCAGGCAATTAGGCGGTTAATTAGACACGCAATTAGGCATTTAATTAGGCAGTTAATTAAGCAGGCAATTGTGCAGTTAATTAGGTAGTTAATTAGGCAGGCAATTAAGCAGATAATTAGGCAGGCAATTAAAAGGCAATTAGGCAGTTAATTAGGCAGGCAATTAGGCAGGCACTTAGGCAGTTAATTAGGCAGTTAATTATGCAGGCAATTGGGCTGTTTATTAGGCAGGCAATTGGGCAGGCAATTAAGCAGGCACTTAGGCAGTTATTTAGGCAGGCAATTAGGCTGATAATAAGGCAGGCTATTAGGCATACAATTAAGCAGGCAATTAGGCAGTTAATTAGGCGGTCAATTAGGCAGGCAGTTAATTAGGCAGTTAATTAAGCAGGCTATTAGGCGGTTAATTAGAAAGGCAATTAGGCATTTAATTAGGCAGTTAATTAGGCACGCAATTGTGCAGTTAATTAGGCAGTTAATTAGGCAAATAATTAGGCAGGCAATTAAGCAGATAATTAAGCAGTTAATTAGGCAGGCAATTAAGCAGATAATTAAGCAGATAATAAGGCAGGCAATTAGGCAGATAATTAATCAGGCAATTAGGTGGTTAATTAGGCGGTCAATTAAGCAGGCAATTAGGCAGTTAATTAAACAGGCAATTGGGCAGTTAATTAGGCAGTTAATTATACAGGCAATTAGGCATTTAATTAGGAGTTAATTAGGCAGGCAATTAAGCAGATAATTAGGCAGGCAATCAAAAAGGCAATTAGGCAGTTAATTAGGCAAGCAATTAGGCAGGCACTTAGGCAGTTAATTAGGCAGTTAATTAGTCAGGCAATTGGGCTGTTAATTAGGCAGGCAATTGGGCAGGCAATAAGGCAGTTAATTAAACAGGCAATTAGGCAGGCACTTAGGCAGTTAATTAGGCAGGCAATTGGGCAGTTAATTAGGCAGTTAATTAGGCAGGCAATTAAGCAGATAATTAGGCAGTTAATTAGGCAGGCAATTAGGCAGTTAATTAGGCTGTCAATTAGGCAGGCAATTAAGCAGATAATTAAGCAGATAATTAGGCAGGCAATTAGGCAGATAATTAAGCAGGCAATTAGGTGGTTAATTAGGCGGTCAATTAAGCAGGCAATTAGGCAGTTAATTAAACAGGCAATTGGGCAGTTAATTAGGCAGTTAATTAGACAGGCAATTAGGCATTTAATTAGGAGTTAATTAGGCAGGCAATTAAGCAGATAATTAGGCAGGCAATTAAGCAGATAATTAGGCAGGCAATTAAAAAGGCAATTAGGCAGTTAATTAGGCAAGCAATTAGGCAGGCACTTAGGCAGTTAATTAGGCAGTTAATTAGGCAGGCAATTGGGCAGTTAATTAGGCAGGCAATTAGGCAGGCAATTAAGCAGGCAATTAGGCAGTTTATTAGTCAAGCAATTAGGCAGGCAATTAGGCAGGCAATTAGGCAGTTAATTAGGCAGGCAATTAGGCAGATAATTAAGCAGGCAATTAGGCTATTAATTAGACAGGCAATTAGGCAGGCACTTAGGCAGTTAATTAAGCAGTTAATTAGGCAGTTAATTGGGCAGGCAGTTGGGCAGGCAATAAGGCAGTTAATTAGACAGGCAATTAGGCAGGCACTTAGGCAGTTAATTAGGCAGGCAATTATGCTGATAATAAGGCAGGCAATTAGGCAGTTAATTAGGCAGGCAATTAGGCAGTTAATTAGGCGGTCAATTAGGCAGTTAATTAGGCAGGTAATTAAGCAGAAAATTAGGCAGGCAATAAGGCAGATAATTAAGCAGGCAATTAGGCAGGCTAATAGACAGTTAATTAGGCGGTCAATTAGGCAGGCAATTAGGCAGTTAATTAGGCAGGAAATTGGGCAGTTAATTAGGCAATTATTTAGGCAGGCAATTAAGCAGATAATTAGGCAGTTAATTAGCCAGGCAATTAAGCAGAAAATTAGGCAGGCAATAAGGCAGATAATTAAGCAGGCAATTAGGCAGTTAATTAGGCAGTTAATTAGACAGGCCATTAGGCATTTAATTAGGCAGTTAATTAAGCAGGCAATTGTGCAGTTAATTAGGTAGATAATTAGGCAGGCAATTAGGCAGTTAATTAGGCAGGCAATTAGGAAGTTATTTAGGCAGGCAATTAGGCAGGCAATTAAGCAGGCAATCAGGCAAGCAATTAGGCAGTTTATTAGTCAAGCAATTAGGCAGGCAATTAGGCAGGCAATAAGGCAGGTTATTAAGCAGGCAATTAGGCAGGCAATAAGGAAGGTTATTATTCAGGAAATTATGCAGTTAATTAGGCAAGCAATTAGGCAGGCAATTAGGCAGGCAATTAGGCAGGCAATTAGGCAGTTAGTTAGGCAGTTAATTAGACAGGCCATTAGGCATTTAATTAGGCAGTTAATTAGGCAGGCAATTGTGCAGTTAATTAGGTAGATAGTTAGGCAGGCAATTAGGCAGGCAATTAGGCAGTTAATTAGGCAGGCAATTAGGAAGTTAATTAGGCAGGCAATTAGGCAGGCAACTAAGCAGGCAATCAGGCAGGCAATTAAGCAATTTATTAGTCAAGCAATTAGACAGGCAATTAGGCAGGCAATTAGGCAGGCAATTAGGCAGTTATTTAGGCAGTTAATTAGGCAGGCAATAGGGCAATTAATTAGGCATTTAATTGGACAGGCAATTGTGCAGTTAATTAGGCAGTTAATTAGACAGGCAATTAGGCATTTCATTAGGCCGTTAATTAGGCAGGCAATTGTGCAGTTAATTAGGTAGTTTATTAGGCAGGCAACTAGGGAGGCAATTAGGCAGTTATTAAGGCAGGCAATTAGGCTGATAATTAAGCAGGCAATCGGGCAGTTAATAAGCCTGGCAATTAGGCAGGCACTTAGGCAGTTAATTAGGCAGGCAATTAGGCAGATAATAAAGCAGACAATTAGGCAGGCAATTAGGCAGGTAATTAGGCAGTTAATTAGGCAGGCAATTGGGCATGCAATTGGACAGTTATTTAGGCAGTTAATAAGGCAGGCAATTGGGCAGTTAATTAGGCAGTTAATTAGGCAGGCAATTAAGCAGATAATTAGGCAGGCAATTAGGCAGTTTATTAGTCAAGCAATTAGGCAGGCAATTAGGCAGGCAATTAGGCAGGTA